>NC_084820.1:31330595-31533095 GCF_958449725.1 Rosa rugosa
CGGTGGGGATTGGGGGAGAGAGTGAGGTAGAGGAAGAGGGAAAAGGAAGATGAGAGAAGAAAATGTCGGGGAGTTTGAGACTAGTAAAAAGTCAGGGAGGGAAATTGAACTTTTAGCTAATAAAATGGGCGGGCTATGGCATTTAAGGCGTGCACTTGACGCATGCCGTAAAAAACTTAATCTAACATATATGCCTTTTACGGAGTGCAGAAAATGAGTGCTGGCTCTGGATTCTGGAATTCTCTGTCAGAGAGAAATATCCAACTACTGGTATTGATTGGAATGGCTAGGTGGCTGCAAATGCTCATTGCAAAACGCAATGCTATGGCAATCTAACCTGGTGTACTATCTTTTATCTTTACATGTTGGTTTAGATGGAAATGAAGGGACAATTAAACAAGTTTCTGATACTGTTCATCAGCGGAGTGAGGCTCAAACATTTGATAACACACTGTTCCTTGACAAGATAGTTTTCTATCTTGGACTATGACTAGTGAGGGCTGGTTCAAACTGAATGTTTATGGAGCTAGAGTGGGTCATAATGGTAGAATATATTGGAGCTACAGGTGCTCTGGGAAATAGTAGGGAGAATAGATTAAGGGAGTACTCATGGTTAACTTGGATATAAGGTAAACTAATTGATGCTGAGGCTGCTTGTTTTCTTTGGGGTTTGAAGATAATAGATCGATCGTTTGCAAATCCAGAAAGTGATCATAGAATAGACTCGGAAGTTCTTATATAAAAATCCTTGAATTGAGAACGGGGCTGGTGCTCTTCACCCTTGGGCCCGCGCTGTTATACTAAGTTGCAATCACTTTCTTTCACAATTCGAGGATTATGAGATCAACCATATCTAGAGGGAAAAGAAGATGATAGCGATTGCCTTGCCAAACACAACTTTGCATGGATCAGGGCAACCAGTTTCTGAACCAAATTTAGGCCTAAATCATATGCTCTGGTGCCTCTGTTAAGTTTTATAGTTGTATTATATATCTTCTGCAGAACTCCCGGCCGGTTTCTTTTTCCATTTGCTTATGATCACTTTTTAGGAGGAATTAGAGGTCATATTAAAAGTGCTACTTTTACTGCAGATGCACACGACGAATTCAGCTACAAGACAAATGCAAAGCTACAGAAAGCAGATTATGCCCAACAAAAGCTAATTTTTCTGTGTATGACTCTCAAGTCGAAAACTTCATAGTCATTTTCACCAGTGTTATTTTTCGGATTCATTTCATCAGCTTTATTTGAAGCAAAAAAGTGCCATGTCTCACAGATTTAATACATTACGTACTATTACCAACTTGCATGAAAACATATAATAATAGTTCTATATAGCATGTTTGGACTCATTGCAGAAGATACAGTGATCTGCCATAGCTAGAAAGGTTCAAATTGAAGTCAGATCCTAGGGCCAATTCAATCCAATCAAGTTACATTTGTCAAAACAAAACCTAAAGCTTTTTAAGTTGCCCACCTTCTTGACATACTAAATTTTCACCAGTACAAAAGTGAAACTTAAATCTAACATGAACATCAAATATTTCAGATTACCATAAATTGAATTTCAGCGGTAGAAGCATGCCTAAACATATTTCTGAATTAAGAAAGTACCTTTCTGTACTATAACTGCTGAAGGCTTCGTTTATCCAATGTCTAGACCCCGATATACCTGTGCCACAAAAGCCATATCAAATGAAGTCCCTTTAACATATATTGCAAAACTTGTAAACTGTTTCTAAGCCTCAATTAAAGGAACTCGATCGATCAATAAGGTTATGTATTTATGTCATATTGATGGAGCAAACCAACCTCAACTAAAATCCAATCCATTTAGGCTATGGATTGGATTTGAATCAATAACGGCACTTTCTGTTGGATTTTTGTAATATCATAAAGGCTACATCATATTAATTACTTCATATCCTCTTCCTCATTCTCATCGAAGTAACTCAAATACTTCATATCCTCCTCCTCAACCATCCTACGAAAGCTCTGTTTAAGCTCCAATGCAATATCCAACATGATGTAGGTGGAATTCCACCTTGTTGGAACATCTAAAACACAAACTGTCTTGATGTCTAAATTTTCCTTCTCGACACAAATATTCCTTCTCAACACAAACAGCTAAAAGCATCAAGCCTAGCTGATGAGCTTCTAACATACCTAACTGTGTTTCTAATGCTAGCAATAGACTTAACTCTTAGGTTCACAATGTGAGCCAAGCACCTCACATGTAGAAACTACCCTCCGAATATTTGTTGCTTATTAAGATTGTACAATTTTTTCCTAATATAATCAATCGCCATCTTGTTTGCTAAAGCATTATCTATGCTAATGGTTAAAAGTTAAAACCCTCTTGATTCCCCACTGCAACAGAGAACACTCAAGAATCTTACCTATGCTACTTCCCTGATGGTTTGGAATTAGACAGAAATTAAGCACCCTCTTTTGCATTCTCCAGCCATTATCTAAGAAATGAGTTGTAATAAGTATTAATCATGTATTTTATGTTTTGACCCGATGTATAAGTATCAGTTGCCAAACACACACAATGGTTGTTCAGCTCCTTCTTCAGCTATGCCTTCTTTTCATCATACATCTTCCAAAAGGTTTTCACTATGGCTTTCCTACAAGGGAAGATGAATTTCTAGGGACTGCCACCCTACAAAACCTTTTAAATCTCAGTCTTTCAATGACACTAAATGGGAGTTCATCAATTACGATCATTTCAGAAGCAGCTATAACACAATTCTCCTGAGTCTAATGTTTAAGAACATCATCAGTCCCATCGAGGGAAAGATGAGGCTGATTTTTACTTAAATCTGTTCTACAAAGGTATCTAGGGCAAACTTTCTCAATGTGTTTTCTATGGCTGCTAGTGGCCTAGTGCCATTGTTAGTAGAATGACAAACAAGATGAGCAGGGCAATACTTACACTATGCTTTCTTGGTGTTCCTGACAACAGTTTCCTTTCCATCAATTACCTTGATGATGGGATGATCTTGGTGAAATGCTACCAAACCATGAACCTCTCTTTTGTCCAAGCAGCTCAAGACTTCCTTTTCCTCTTCATCGCAGGAGGCTTCATCTTCTTCAATTTCGTAATAGGAACTTCCTGATCCTTTGCCTTCTTCAGAGACTGAGCTGATTCTTCACTTCCACTTCCATTTACAGGCACAATAAGTTTTCCCTATGTTGAATCCATGTTGGCCTGCATACAAGAATAAATGTTAGATTTTTGTGTAAATCAATACAAACTAAATGCAACAGTGACACAACGCAAGAATACTGAGAAGTTGAAAACAAGACATTTCTAAACAAATGAACTAAGAAAATTAAAGGAAACTTGACCAAAATCAGAAATCATATCAGACATATAGGGCTTTACTAGAATCTCGTGGATCTTGAGGCAGAGCTTCAAGTTGAGAATCTTTAGCCTCAAAATCAAAATCGAAACACTCGATCCTCTGCGGCTCTGCTTGACTGCTTCTTTAATTTTGGAGTCTTGAGGCTCCTCGGACCCGAATACGAATACTCAGGACTGAGAGAGTGAGGCTGAGAGATTTCAAAACTGGAGGCCAAGAATGATACTGAGACAGAGCGCGGAGGAGGGAGGATCTGGAGGAGCGACGACGGAATCTCAGCTCCTCCTACAGAGGTATGTGCAAGGTCGGGGATTGATAGAGTTTGAGAATTTGAGGTGAGTTTCTGGGGTTTGAATCTTTTGATCGATGAATGACATAGTTAGTTAATTTTCTTAAGGTTTCATTTTTTCCTTTCTAATTTTCTATTTTTCTAAGCTTGAGATGGATAAGGCAAGTATTGAGTGGTGTATAGTTAGTTAATCTATTATCAGATATGAATTATATCTATGGTTTTTGACCATTTACCCCCCCCCCCCCCCCCCCCCCCAACACACACTCACATCACCCTCTCATTTTTTTTCCCACTTACCCATAGAGGCTCTAATAAGGTATTCCATAATACCCAATTAAGTTTATTTATTTATTTATTTTTGAGACTATTTTGCCCTCACTCCTTTGTTACATAGAGGGAGAGAGAGTAAATGGAAAAGAGAGAAGTCATAGGAGACTTCGCCGGAGTCCTGTCACCGGTTGCCGGTTGCAGGATTCCCTTCACCGGCCGCCACCCACCGGACTTCTTTGAAAACCTAGCCGAAGGTCCTCAAAGAGCTCTTTTGAGATCTCATAGGTCACTAGAGAGGATAAACCTTTACTACCCCCAATAAACCTATATTGCCCCCAATAGACCTTTATTGGGAGGCAATAAAAGTATATGAAACCTCGTCGGAGGTCCCAAAAAAGGTCATTGGAGATCTCATAGGGGAGCGGAGAGGTTTATTTCCCTCACCAATAAACGTTTAGTTCCCCCCAATAGACCTTTATTGCCCCCTAATAAACCTTTCGATCGTTAGAATGAGAACTAATTTCCATAAAATTAGACAAATAAAACTTTGATTAAGGAAAAAAATAAGGAGACTACATCAATTCAAAACATTTATTGCCTCCAATAAACCTTTATTGCCCCTTAGTAGACCTTTATTAACCCCGAATAATTTTTTTTTTCTTTTTTCTTTCCTTCTGGGCCTTATGCCCTCATTTTACCAAAGATATAATTAAAAGAAAGAGGAAGGATGGGCTTTTTTTTTTTCAAGTGGTTTTACAAAAACAAACCATCTGAAGCTTATCTTGCTCCCGACCCTTCGATTCGAGCTCCTCCTCCTGAAGCTTCAAGATCTCATCCTTCTCCTTCAACATCTCCTCCGTCTTCTCCTTCTCGATCATCAAAGCCAGAGGAAGAACAGTTCCGCAGAATCCATCAACAATCATAATAGACTCATCTCCGGCGCCATGATCTCCGACGGAGACAGCATTTTTCGAGGTGTGGAGAAAGCTGCGGAGGAGCGAGTTCGGCGGTGGCAGGAATCTCAGAGGTGGCCATGCCGCAGTGCTTGACCCAGAGATCGTCCATACTGAGAAACTGTTTGCCGAAGCGGTTCCAGTTTCCCTTGAACGCGTTGACGATGTCGTCGTCGTCGATCGCAGGGAGGACCTACTCCTTCTTCTCCACAGCGGTGGCAGCAGAGCCAGGTGGTGACGGGGAGAAAGAGAGCTAGCGTAATGGGTGTCCTGTTGGGGGGGGGGGGGGGGGGAGGGGGACACACAGAGAGAGTGTGGGCCGGCGTCATGGGCATCGAGCTGGAGAGAAAGAGAGGAGAGAGGAAAGATAGTGGCAATGCTGTCATTTATTAATTAGGTTGAGGGCAAAGTTGTCATTTTACTTTAAATTGGGTTAGGGGGTAATAAAAATCTGTTGCTAGGTCATTTTGCTGCTTTGGATCAAGGACCCTTATATCTAATTATCTATTGCATGCAAAAGACTAGTGGTTCACTAGTTCAGTTCCCCGCAAATAAAAAAAAAGGCACCAGTTTCGAACCGTAATTCCTGTGTGAAGAACCGAATCGGAGAAAATATAGGTTAATATGTTGTGGAATTCAACCAAACTGGATTTTTTGGTGCGGTTTTTCCGGTTTTATTGTTTTAGATCCTAGGCCTACCTTCAAGTTTCAAAATTACTTGAAGGATTCTTCTCCGTGAATTAGCAGGTTTCTTTGTAATATTGCAAGTCAGGGTTAATGAAGTGTTCTCATTTCTTCTAAAATAAAAAAAACATTACATATACTAAAGTGATAGCTTCCCGTGAACAGTAACGTCCATATTGGTTTACTTTTTTGCCCCTTCTTTTTGTTTATTACGACACTGCCATTATGAAAGAGGGAGACAGGTTGCGAGAGAGAGATTGAAGTTTTTTGAGAGAGAGGTCTTCTACGAGAGACATGCATAGAAAGAAGAAGAAGGAAATTCACATCATGAGATTGATCGGCGAGAGAAGGAGAAAAGGGGGACGGCAGGAAGAAGAAGAAGAAGAGGAATCTGGGTATGAATCTAAAGCACCAAGTTTTTTTTGGGTTTTAATTTTTTAATTTGTTTTTTATAGTTTTTTTCTGGGTTTTGTGGTTTGATGCTTGGTTGGTTTTTATGGTTTTGTGTTTTAAGAGGCAATTCTGGATCCAAGGGCGGAGCCACGTTGGGGCCTAGTGGGTCCCGTGCCCCACTGGGATTTTTAGAGAATAAGTAGTATAGAGTTTCCGGTGGTAACTAAATGTTGAGTTGGTTCAGTGGTAGCTCCTACTTTCTAGCTACTAATGTAGCTGTAGGTTTGCAGTTCGAGTCCTTAATGCTGCTATGGTCCTGCAAGCTTCTTCTTCTCCATCCATCTCATAGGTATTTAAAATTTTATTGTACAAGTTATGTGTATCAATGATTTGTTAGATTGTTTGACATTCATGGTTTGTGTGTTGTGTTATTACTGCTTAGGCTCATCTGCAATGTTGGATACCACTATTGTTGTTCTTCCTCTAAATTACTCTGAACTATTGAGATTTGAGAATGAGGCATGCATAGATTCAATAAATTAATAATAACAACATGAGCAAAATATATAAGGAAAAGATAGTGCTCTGTGAAAGAGGGTGTAAAATGGGTGCAAGGAGACTTGGTACTTATATCTGTATAACTGATGCGGGAAGCGTGAACACGATAATAAGAGGCTCCGTCAAGGGTCAAAAGCCATATGAGATGAGATAGAATCCACTAGCAATTACGGGCACAGCTGTAAGAAACATAGAGAAACTTATCTAATATTTGGTTTTTTTTTTTTATTGACAACTTGAATGAAATTACAATCTAAGAGGTGTCTTACAGGGCACATAGCATAAACCTAATACAACTAGAAAACATAAAGAAGAATTTATTGTAGACTAAAACTAAGAAACCTAATTAATCCTGATTAAATAAAAATCGGAAATAAAATCCTAGATACTAAAGAATATTACGTTTGGAATCCCAATCAAAATTTTGCTCGAGAATCCCGATATATCCAAAAGAGTAATTTATGATTAATTTCATCATTAAGAAGCCTATTTGAATACCAATTTCCAATATTCAAATTATTCTTCTTAATGTGAAGACGTTTTTTTCTTTTTGAGATTTTTGGTTGAAATTGGCTAAAATCTCGTCCTACATCAGTGTCCTCCACTTGAAAAGAACTCGACCTCGAGTTCCTCTTGTATGCAGTTCGATCATTAGTAGGAATAAAACATGATAAGCCATCAACTTCAATATTCTCGAAATTAAAAGGTATCACCATGAATCCAATACCGTAGACAAGTTTAGAATAAGCATCTTGAAACTTGAACTCCTCCACTTGAAAAGGAATGGGCAATGACTTCTCCTTGGGTTGATCTTGAACACAATTAGGCATGCATGACATGGATATCGATGTGATGAATGAATCAGCTTCCTTATCCTTAATGAGTTTCTCTTCAATCTTCAAAGTTGCTTCTTCATGTTCCTTTTCACACACCTCAGGATGGTCATTCTTGATGTTCTTCCTTCTCGGCTTGATTTTAATTTTGTGCGACTCCCACCTAAATAAATATGTGTTGCCTTTGCAATAACCACCTGTGACGCTTTCATGCCATGGTCTTCCAAAAAGCACATTAGTGTCATCCATGTCAATCACATGACAAGTAATCTCTTCTTTATAAAATTGTTCCATAGAGACAGGAACTTTACAAACCTTTGTTACTTGTGCATATTCATCCTCTCCAAATGGAATCCAATATGGATCACTCAGCTTCATTGTCGGTAATTGAAAATAATCCACAACATTGTTTCCTACAAAGTTCTCTCGTCGACCACTGTCAATTATTACAGAGCATACATTGTCTTTGATGACACATGTAGTTCGGAAGTCGTCGTAATCTGGCGTTGTAAATATCCAACGTTCCATGTTTTTTTTTTTTTTTTTTTGGATTGATGAGGTTGTCCTAGGGCGAATCCCTTGGCATGTTCCTCTTCAACGAAACTTTCTTTGATAGATACTCTACGACCAGCGTCGTTGAGGTTGGTGGTAGTGAACTTCTCCCTTGGATCGTCGTCTGCTAAGAAGCGGGCGATACCTACTCTGATACCAAATGATGTGGGAAGCGTGAACACGATAATAAGAGGCTCCGTCAAGCGTCGAAAGTCATATGAGATGAGCTAGAATCCACTAGCAATTACGAGCACAGCCGTAAGAAACATAGAGAAACTTCTCTAATATTTGGTTTTTTTTTTTATTGACAACTTGAATGAAATTACAATCTAAGAGGTGTCTTATGGGCCACATAGCATAAACCTAATACAACTAGAAAACATAAAGAAGAATTTATTGTAGACTAAAACTAAGAAACCTAATTAATCCTGATTAAATAAAAATCGGAAATAAAATCCTAGATACTAAAGAATATTACGTTTGGAATCCCAATCAAAATTTTGCTCGAGAATCCCGATATATCCAAAAGAGTAATTTATGATTAATTTCGTCATTAAGAAGCCTATTTGAATACCAATTTCCAATATTCAAATTATTCTTCTTAATGTGAAGACACTTCTTTCTTTTCGAGAGTTTTGGTTGAAATTGGCTAAAATCTCGTCCTACATCAATAACGTGCACTCTCTGGATAACCAACGACCTAACTTTAACTAATAAAATTGATCTACCAGATAGATTACAAAATTGTTTTGGAGCAGTATTCTTTAAGGGATTTTATTAAGGATTAATTTCAGTTTACGCCCCTGTGGTTTGGGGGTGTCATCATTTCACCTCCTCTACTGTCAATTTTGAATTTTTACCCCCCAAACTTTCCAGTTTCAGTCAGCCGTGTCCAATTTCTCAGATTCCGTCCAAATTGGACGTTAACTCCGATAATAGGGCCCACTTTGAGGGCTAAAATGTTCATTTTGAGACAAAAAAAAAACCAAACAAAAAAACCTATCTCTTTCACTTTCGGGGGTTTCTCTCTTTTCTCCAAATCTCTCTCTCTCTCTCTCTCTCTCTCTCTCTCTCTCTCTCTCTCTCTCTCTCTCTCTCTCTCTCTCTCTCTCTCTCTCTCAGATCTGCAACTCCTAAAATTGAAATCGAAACCCAACAAGATCGACTTCTCCGCCGCCACGCCTCTCCAAGCCGTCAAGCTCCTCGCCCTCTGTAACTCCAAAAATCAAAATTGAAACCCAACAATTGGGTCGGCGGTCTTGGTCGAGATCAAGCTATCGATGTCAAGACCCACATGGTTGTCATTCGGGTCGGCGAAGTGGTTATCTTGCTGGGTATCAAATTCGACGGCGATGAACTTGTTTTAGGTCAACTGGGAGGAGTTGACAAGACCTAGATAGCCGCCAGAGCTACTTAGGCCCCGTTTGGATGGCAGGAAATCATGGTATGGAATGGGAATTAATTTCATTTTCCATTCAGATGTGCTGTTTGGTTGTAATTAAAGATTGAAAAGGAAATAAAAAATAAGATTTGACTGGAAATTGACTCCCTCATAAAGCCTGAATAGAATTACCTAGTCATGGGTGGTATTCTATTTCCATTTCCCACTGTCAAAGGCAAAATTACATTAATTATCCCTCTAAAAATTTATATTCCTCACCAATATTCCTTATAAATTGATGTACTTTAATTAGTAAAAGGGCGTTATTGAAAATTATAATTCCATATTTCATTCTTATGACTTACCAAACACTACAATAGAAATGAAAAATTAATTCCAAAATTTAATTTCTAGTAATATTCCAAACACTCACATGGAAATACCAAATCATATTCCATTCCATATCCGTCTGGAAAGGAAAATAAATCCTTTTCCAATTTTGACATTCCAGCTAACCAAACGGGGCCTTAGGGTTTGGTTGTTGGGGGAGAGAAAAAACTACATGGCGTCGCCGGAGGAGGAGGGTTTGAGGTTGGAGAAGGAGAAGGTGAAGCAGTTGGAGAAGGAGGAGGTGGTGTTGGAGTCAGGGTCGAAGAAGCGGATAGGGGAGTTGTAGAGGACGGAGTCGGCGGAGGAGGTGGGGACGGGGAGGTTGCCAGTGAGGCTGGCGACGCCATTGCGGATGTGGGAGTCGCCGAGGAAGGTGAGGTTAGGGAAGTTGAAGGAGGGGGAAGTCGAAGCTGAGGTTCTCGGTGGCGGAGGAGGAAGAAGAAGAGAGACAGAGAGGGGCTGAGACGAGGATAATGGGATGGCGGAGCAGAGGCCAAAATGACGTCGGATTAGCTCCTAAAAAGGGTTTTTTTTTTTTTGGTCTTGAAATGACCATTTTAGCCCTCAATGTGGGCCCCATTATTGGAGTTAACGTCCAATTTGACGAAATCTGAGAAACTGGACATAGCTTATTGAAATTGGAAAGCTTGGGGCCGGGGTAAAAATTCAAAATTGAGAGTAGAGGGGGTGAAATGATGAAACCCCCAAATCTTAGGGGGATAAACTGAAATTAATCTTTTTACTAATATAATTCAACTTTTGGATGCCTTTGAAAAAAGTGGTATGAGTTGAATAAGTCCATTTTCTCCCGGTAGGCTAAGTATTCTGACACTGTGCCTTATATATGTTTTCATATAGCTAGATATTCAGAGAAGAAAAGGGTATCTAGACAGTATTTGACACTCTTTGATTCGACAAGAGGATGGCATAATATTTAGACATTTGGAGAGGGCACACTATTGTTACAATGCTAACACATATGACTGTGATGCTTTCTCAATGGAAGGATTTCATGGTTCGCTGGTGGCCGGAAATCATGCTGTGGGGAACTGAAAAGCTGCATGCGCAGATAATAATCTAAAAGGCCAAAAAAAAAAAATTATACAAGTTTTGGATCAACAAAGAACAAAGCCAATATTCATCGGGGCAAAAGAACAGTTAGGGGCAAAACATAAGAGGGCCTTTTATATTTGCATAATGAAGTGTTCACAGTTATACAAACTCATCTTTGCTTCTTATTTAAGTTTTGGACCTGCATCTGTTATTTACCATTGAATGTCCCAAAACATATGTGGTTTCTTTCACTCATATTCATTAGTTTGGGATTTGACATTTGAATCTTGCATGCATGTGAGCAAGGATGTTATTCGTGCAGGAGGAATTATGGTGTTTAACGTGGATGTATATTCCCTTCTCTGATTTTACTCCTTTACTTAATATATGCTAAATTGTTGTTATTTTTTTAATCCATTTCTGAGAGAGCCATTTACTGGTGGAGGTTATCCTAAAGTATGTTTTGTATTGTGCGCGCTACTGGCCTATGTATATTTTGTCTATACATGTGCTGAGATAACACTGCAAGCATTGGCTTTTAATCAACATTTGATTTTCAATTTTGTTAACTGTTGTATACATTCAGAAAGGGTGTATAGATGGAGTTGGTTTTGCTTAATTAATATGATGTATAGGAGGAGAATTTTGTTGAAGCTAAGCATAGAATGCCAACGAAAAGGATAGGGTCACCTAATGAAGCAGATTGGGACAAGGTCGGTGTTTTTGTGAAGTTTTTGAAGGTTTTCTTCGATCTAACAGTGAGGGTCAGTAAACCACTACTACAACCAAAGCCTTCCATGACATGGTGGCCATCAACACAAAAATTGAGGAGTTGTTTATGCAGCACTATACATCAGATGGAAGTAACACTGAAAAAAAAAAAATTGTTGTTTAACATGGCTGTAAAATTGAGAAGTAAGTACAAGAAGTACTTTAGATCTTTAGATGACTGCAACCAGCTACTACTGGTTGCTCTAGTCTTGGATCCAAAGTATAAGTTGTTAAACTTCAAAAGAGTATGCAAAAAAATGTTGAATTTCGATGATGTAATGGTGAAGAAAAAATTAGGAGAAGTGAAGGAGTTGTTAATCAGTCTAACATATCTATATGTTTCTGCAATTGGTACTCAAAGCAGCCAAAAAAGCAACAAAGCTTTAGAAATTGCTGCTGGTAGCAGCATCAGCAACTATCATTTGAAAAATGTGAGTGGGAAAATGGCTAAACTTCTTGAGGATTGGGATAGGGAGTTAGAAGATGCTGATGCAATTATTGTAACCCATGAACTAGATAGATATCTACTTGATCCCTTTGAAAAGCCTCTTAAAGGGACTGAGTTAGAGATATTGACTTGGATGAAGTTTAATGGAAGCATGTATCCCAGTCTGCTATGTGTTGCTAAGGATGTTTTAGCAATTCAAGTATCCACAGTGGCCTCCGAATTATGCTTCAACGTACATTGGCAAGAGAGTGATTAATCGACATCGAAGTTCATTAACTCCTAGATCTATGGAAGCATGAATTTGCCTCCAAAATTAGCTAAGGTCTGATAGCTAACGCCTGGAATACACTTCTACACCTGAGGAAATGTTGTAGCTCAAAGCTGTTGAGAAAGGTAAATATATGCATAAATGTTTTACTTGATGTTTAAAATGTTCTGTGTTCATTTTTTTACAACCATTGTGCTTTCTGCCTCTTTTTTCTTTCTACTTTTGCTGATACAGAACAAGATGTTGAAGAAAAAGAAAGAAGAGAGAAATGTGATGCAAAAAACGCAGCAAAGGCCTCAAAATTGCACAAGAGGTCTGATGCAGGAAAAGCAGCCAAAAAATGAATCGACTGTAAGTGTAAAATGTGTGTCTGGATTGAGTTTTTTTACTGTGTGTTAGATTTTCAGTTTGCTCGGTTGATGTTCTGTTTCGGTTGAACTGACTGATATTCAGTTTTATGAATGCCGATTCCAGTTTTGTGAATGAAATGCAGATTTCAGATTCCAGTGTTATGAATGTGTATGAAACTATGAATGCAGATTTCAGTTGTTAGAGTGTTGTCAAAGAATTGAAATGTGTGTGTATGAATGCAGATCTACAAGCTTCAATTTTGTGAGATGAATATTGAATGCTTAAGAGAATGCAGGATGTGGTGTCGTTGTGAAATGCAGCATGTTAAGTGGTGTCGTTATGAAATGCAGTTTGTTAAGTTTATAAAATGTAGTTGTGTTAGGGACTTGCAATTAGAAAGACTAGAAAGATTTCTTGTATTGTCCGATTGACCTTTAGATTATGCTGCTGATATTGCTTTCCTATTGACAATATAGTGATATTGCTTGATGTCTTGACTTCAAGCCTATGGAAATATTGAAGTTGGACATCTGCTTGCTGCCTTGCTGCATTCCTAATTCAAAATTCAAATCATGAATTGAACTTAATGTCTTTGTTATTTGCTATTTGTAAAAGATTTTTTTTCATTCTTACTGCTTCATTTGCTTCAGTACTTTCACTACTTTGGAAGTTTGGATCTCTTTGTAAATTGTAACTTAACTTTTTATGAGAACTATGATGTATGAAATGGCAGTAACTTAACTTCACAGTGAACAAATTTATATGTCTGATTTTCTGTCTTTGAACTTTGAAATGGAATACAGCAAGGATGTGTAAAATGTGTTACTATGAAATGGTTCAAGGCACATTCAGAACAAGTTCTTAAGGAACTGAAAAAAGGCAGGAACCGAACCAATTATAAGAGTTAACTTCTTGTTTCAGTTCCACAATTTTTTAACTGGAACCAACCCGATCCCAAACCTACTAAGGAATTAGCTTCTTCACAAACGTCTTTTCCCGGAGAAGAAGCTAACTACTTCAAGTTTTAAAAATACTAGAATGGGTGCATGCTTCTGTATATCCAGTGCCATGACAAGGACTAAATAATAAGTGATGTTCAGGAGCCACACAGTTGAAAAATTAATGGTAAAATGCTTCTTTACTTGGTTAAGGTAAATAAGTTATTTCATCCAAGTGTCCAAATAGTGACTAAACTTAAAAACACAAAAAAGAGACCGTAAGTTATTTATAATGAGGTACAACCAAACAGACTCCTTGCATTCAAGTACAAAAATGCTAGTCATAATATGATGTACTTTCATAGATCAGACTCTGTAACATGGCCAAAAATAACTTGAGCTCTTACATCAAGCATTTTCAGCAGTCTTTCCCGCTTACACCGCCATCAACATGACCATTCTCATTGCCATTGGAGAACCTAAGAGAAATTGTAATAGTTAAGAAGTTTTATATCGCTTTAAAAGTCCTGCTTTGAACAGCAATATTTAAGAATATATACACATATATTTATTTATACATAGCAGATTTCTCAACCTTAGTAATCATTTTTTTTCTAAGTTATTACAAGAATTCAAAACAAAAATTTCAAAAGTTATATCCAGAGTTTTTTACTCGATTTAGATGTGGGTTAACAAACTAAAGCAATCTGGTTTTTCAAGACCATTTAACCAGAAATGAACTCCAAAACTTGTAAGAGTCTCATTTGTTCTTATTTGTAAATATGATGACAAACTCTCTAGAAGCTTAGTTCTATTAGATGCTAGGAAGCCTATCATGAAATTTATATTGTCGAAATAAGAACATTGAATTTAACTTTTAGGGTCTAATTAAAAAAAAAATTCAATTCATATTATTAAGATTTTGAGAAGGAATCCACGTCATTAGCAGCCTCAGCCTGATCACCGCCATCATGTTCCTGCTGTCTTTTTTTTTTTTTTGTTCACCTTCCTCCACTGCATCATTTGGTGGGTGAGTAAACACTCGCCGTTGGACGGAGGGTGACGATGGTGGAGGGAGGAGAAGGGGAGGAGAAGAGGAGCAAATTGCTGGGCACACCAAATTGGGGAGATTAGCAAAAAGTTTATCATTCCCCGCTAGAAACCTACCCAATGCATAGTCCAAATCAGCCAATCCGACTTGAATCTGGGAGTGAGCACTGTCAATTTGGGCCGCAACTATAACCAGGCAACCACGGTGGAGCCCCATTAGCAGATCTTCAATGGCCCTAACCGCGACATTAATAGCTTGCATCTGAACCCGAATTTGATGGATCTGAGGCTGGGGCTAGCCCAAAAGTCCATTGATTAGCATCACTGATCCTGCAATCAGGGGCGACAACTCATGAATCAAAGCCATACTGCTTCGCATCGCCAACACAGCCTCTTTGACGTGGACCCGTACATTCTTGTGACCTTCAATTGTAGTTATGCCGAGGTTGATAACCCACAACGCCCACTCAAGTAATTGCAAAGCCCAATTTAAGAGATTGATGCTGTGAGTGATTCCAGCCCATGCGCCGCCGCCATGACTGTTCATTGTTTTCTTTCTTCCTTCCCCTTTCTTTATTAGCAAAAGTATTTGGGATTCCTCCTTTATATTGTGACTAAGCTCCCTCTTTGGTATCCACGCTTGAGGCGATTCGGATTAAAAATTTTGAGTAGGCTTGTGATCTGATCTATCCGAAAAAACTTCATTCCAAACCTTATCTTGAATGACAGTTCTAGTTGGATCTCTATAGTAGTGTTCATTTAGTCAGTTTCTGACTAAAGAATTTATGCTCAATAATCCTTAGATTTACATCCAAGGGTAGAAAACAAAACACCTCAACTTAATAATAATTCTCTCTGTCATTTGATTTACATCCGATGGTAGCTGAGTATTATTTTCTTGGTCAATAACCGATTAGGTTAATATTTTTGTGAACCTCTAAATTTGATATTTGGGACCTCTTTTACTTATTACACATCCAATTTACTTTTTCTAATACTTAAAAAGCTAAGTATACCTTCATAATTTTACCAAAACACCCTTAAACAATTAATTTGTATTTTCTACAATTTTTTATTTTTTGTTTTTTTATCTCTATCAATTCAACCACGAAGAAGTTATGAATCAACGTAATAGAGGGGAAAGTCCTAATAGGATGAGAGGGCCTCCAACACTTGCGGAGCGACCCGGGAAGGCGAACCCAAGGTTCGTGCTGGCGGCGGGGAGTTTCGTTCTCTCCAGACCAAGCAGTGGCGGGACGACGGCGGCGTAGGCTTGGAGAGACTGAGGTTTCTTCTGCAACGACGTCGGGGCCCCGACCAAGTTTTTCGCAAGCTTTTGTTGAAGCGTTTCTTAACTGAGGGTGTGCTGGTGAACGAGGTGTGGCGGATCAGGTCGAGGTGGCGACGTTGGGGTCGGTGCCTGCAGTTATGGGGGCGTTTGGGCTCTGCATCGTCGTGGCAGCGTGGTTTGTCTCATTCAGTGGTGTCGGGATGGGACGCCCTCGGCTCATATCGTGGTGACGAAGGTGCGTCGTGCTTTGTGGTGCCAACAAGGGTTCCAAGGTGGGTCTCGGCAACTCCGGCAGTGACTGGGCTGGTGGCTGAGACTGGACAGAGGATGGAGGTCTGGGTGGCGAAAGGTGGGCAGGAGCAAGTGCTGGAAAAATCGGCGGGAAACCCTAGTTTTGAACTAGGGTTGACCACCGGTTGCACTGGGCTGCTTTCTGGGTCGCAGCTGCCTTGGCCTAGGACAGGGATTGGGCCGAAGGCAGGAACTGGGATTGGGCTGTGTTCTGGGCCGAAGCTAACTGGGCCTAGGGCAGGGATTGGGCCAAAGGCAGGAACTGGGCCTATTTGGCTCAAATCTGGAAATGGGGGACTATAGATTCTCAAGAAAAGCTCGAGGAGCAACCTGATGCCGAGGTTGTTGGCTACTGAGGAGACTATAGAGGGTGCTGGTTCCAACCCTACGGGGAAGGGACTCGCGCTTTCTTAAGTCCCACAAGTTTCTAGACATTCTTGACTCAAGCCTTTTGAAGTAGGGGTAATTTCTATAGGTTTTTCTAAGACATTTCTAGTTGATATTTGTATCACAATTGCGTGACTGGCAGATTAGACTAGATGAATATTTCTTCCTTAGAGAGCGAGACTACTCCTTCTTAGTTTAAGCTTGCTGTTCAGCGAGCGTCCCTTTAGATCTTAATGAGTTTAGAGTGGCTTAGATAGGTTATCCGGTTTGTCCCGGGTTTTCTTATGTAAGTTCTGTTAGACTCTGGACTGTTTCTTATGGCTTTGATATCTAATAACATCAAATCCTTTCAAAAAAAAAAAAATCAACCACGAAGAATTTTGTAAGAAAGTTGCCTGCATATTTGGTGTACTTTTAGTGGCGGAACCAGAAAGTGATTTTTGAAGGGGTCGAACAAGTAGACAATTATAAAAAAAATTTGTTAATCCAGATTATAGTTTTTTGTTTGTTTTGTAGTACGGATGGTTCCAGAAAGAGAAATTTTAAAGACACAGCCCTAATCACTTAATACACATTCCTATTATTTTATATTTCAAATTAGATTTTGTCTGAATAGGTTAAGTGACCAAAATAGACATCTATGCATTAGAAAAAGAAAAAAATAGTCATATCTTCCTTATAATATTCTATTTATGTATAAATAGTTAGATAAACACAACAAATTTCTATACATGGTTTCCCAATTTAATACAAGAATAAAGTTAGAAACTATCTAATTTAATTTTTCCTTAAATAAATTGTAATTAAATGAGGTTAGAAACTATAATATTTAGAATTTCAAAATCAATGACATTAAATGTTTTTAAAACATATCTCTTTACTCCCATTTTTTTAGTTAATTTCTTTTTTTGTTCTAAGAGTTATGATTAATCAATTTATTTTCTAATATAAAACATCACGGGTGAAAAACTTTGTAATTGTTAATTTGTTTGGCCCCCTAATGATAACTTTGGAGAAATTACTGATATAATTTTGGTTGAATGTTCAACTCATAATTTTATACTTGATCAACATGGTGTTTGGTGCATGAGAATTCAAATAATACAAAACCTATTTATATGCATCTATTTAATGGGATTAATAATAAATCTATATGGATTTCTCAATAACTAACACAAGTAATGTCATTTACAAAACGTCAATATACTAGAATATACTAATCATATTAAATAGTAGCCTTAATATAGTCAAATAATAGGATATTAAATACTAATCCATCTTCAACATCTCCTTCCATTGTATTTGGCTGATCTGGCCGTGCAAGGATATCAATAGGCAAGATATAAACCATATTCACCTCAGCTTCTCTTACCTCACCTAACTAATGAATGTTTGACTCTGCACCTCCTTCGAAAACCTGACCCTCAGCAAAATCCTCATTATGGTTGTCACCCTCTTGGTCTTCAACATCAATCATTGCTTGTTCATCTTCGATTTCAAATTTCTCACCCTGAATTTGGGGTAGTGGGTTTTCAACCTCGGCCGCATGAAAGGTAGCTCCTTGCTGAATCTCATTGAAGTCTGTGACCATATCTGATGCGGGAAGTGTGAACACGATAATAAAAGGCTCCGTCAAGTGTCGAAAACCATATGAGATGAGCTAGAATACACTAGCAATTACGGACACAACCGTAAGAAACATAGAGAAATTTCTCTAATATTTGGTTTTTTTATTGATAACTTGAATAAAAATTACAATCTAAGAGGTGCCTTATATGGGGCACATAGCATAAACCTAATACAATTAGAAAACATAAAGAACAATTTATTGTAGACTAAAACTAGGAAACCTAATTAAACTTGATTAAATAAAAATCGGAAATAGAATCCTAGATACTAAAGAATATTACGCTTGGAATCCCAATTAAGATTTTGCTCGAGAATCCCAATATATCCAAAAGAGTAATTTATGATTAATTCCATCATTAAGAAGCCTATTTGAATACCAATTTTCAGTATTCATATTATTCTTCTTAATGTGAAGACGATTCTTTCTTTTCGAGATTTTTTGTTAAAATTGGCTAAAATCTCGTCCTACATCAGTGTCCTCCACTTGAAAAGAACTCGACCTCGAGTTCCTCTTGTATGTAGCTCGATTATTAGTAGGAATAAAACATAATAAGCCATCAACTTTAATATTCTCAAAATTAAAAGGTATCACCATGAATCCAATACCGTAGACAAGTTTAGAATAAGCATCTTGAAACTTGAACTCCTCCACTTGAAAAGAAATGGGCATTGACTTCTCCTTGGGTTGACCTTGAACACAATTAGGCATGCATGACGTGGATATCGATGTGATGAATGAATCAGCTTCTTTGTCTGTAATGAGTTTCTCTTCAATCTTCAAAGTGGCTTCTTCATGTTCCTTTTCACACACCTTAGGATGGTTATTCTTGATGTTCTTCCAGGCTTGATTTTAATTTTGTGTGACTCCCACCTAAATAAATATGTGTTGTCTTTGCAATAACCACCTTTAATGCTTTCATGCCATGGTCTTCCAAAAAGCACATCAGTGTCGTCCATGTCAATCACATGACAAATAATCTCTTCTTTATAAAATTTTCCCATAGAGACAGGAACTTTACAAACCTCTGTTACTTGTGCATATTCATCCTCCCCAAATGGAATCCAGTATCGATCACTCAGCTTCACTGTCGATAATTGAAAATAATCCACAATTTTGTTTGCTACAAAGTTCTCTCGTAGACCACTGTCAATTATTATCGAGCATACCTTGTCGTTGATGATACATGTAGTTCGGAAGTCTTCGTAATCCGGCGTTGTGAATATCCAACGTTCCATGTTTTTTTTTTTTTTTGGATTGATGAGGTTGTCCTAGGGCAAGTCCCTTGGCATGTTCCTCTTCAACAAAACTTTCTTTGATAGATACTCTACGACCAGCGTCGTTGAGGTTGGTGGTAGTGAACTTCTCCCTTGGATCATCGTCTTCTAAGGAGCGGGCGATACCCGTGTTGAGACTAATTTCTACTACATTTTTAGTACATTTTTCTTAGTTATTTCCTTAACAATGTCATTTCTAACGTGTTTTATGTTTTTAGGTAGTTTTGAGTCTGGAAATGGAAGGCAAGGAGTTATTTGCGCATAAATGAGAAGAAATGGAGAAATGAAGTTTTCCCAGTTCTACCAGGAAAAGGAATCCCAGTTGAAGTAGGAATCCTAATGTAACTAGGAGTGAGCTCGGAAAAATGATGTTCGGAAATGAAGAAATGACAGAGTCCCAGTTGGACTAGGAAACCTGAAGATACTAGGAGTCCTGATGCTGCTAGGAGACCTAATGAGACTAGGAGATGCTGTGTCTTGAAGATGACTTACGATAGTTCAAGATTGTTCCAGAATAATGAAGGAATTTCGGAAATATATGAAATGGATTTCGAATTGGCCCATTTTGGGAGAGTTTGGCCCGAAGTTTGAAGCATATGACTTGCACATGAGTCTCTAGATCCTTCTTGACGTCTCCTGGCCCATTCGGTTGCTGTTTGCCGTGACATATGAAGAAGAATATCAAGGATTTTCGGCAAAGTATATATTATGGGATATTCTATGGAATTTTTGAAGAGAAAATAGAGGAATAAGTATTGAATTATGACTCTACATACAAGGAGGCCAAAATAGAGTCTAAGTACATGGAAGATTTGGGAAAAAGAAGGTTACTTACTCTCCAATTTTCATGCAATTTTCTTATTGGGCGAAGTGATGCAATTCAAGAGAAATTCAAGGGAACCCTAGCTAGTGGCGTAGCCAGAAACATGAACTAGGAGGGTCAAAATTCAGATAACAATGATTAAACAAAAATAAAATTTCATCAAATAACATAAAATTGCATATATTAGTTTATATATAACATTCTTCTAATAAAAGAAAAATCATAAATCATTACAATACTCAAATATAATAGATTCCTTCAAACCAATTATAATTGTTCACAACGATTGCTCTTATTTTGGTATATATTAATGGGGTTTTATTATCAATACAATCAAACATATCTTTCTCAATATATGTAATCAGCTGTCATTCATCCACACATCTCACGTTCGGTTTGGCAAATCACCTTTTATAATTTTTATGGTAGAATAAATTAAATTTATTCATCTGTAAAAATTTCTGAACTATACAGAGAATTAAAGGATTTCTTTTTTTTTGAATTGAAGTTATTAATAAGTTACAAACAAAAGCTTAATCTCTAGTAAAAGACAAGATGAACTCTTTGGTCATATATAGATAGTTAGATAGGGAATTGATACAAGCGTAGAAAGATGACTAGGAGAAAGAAAAAACAAGTAAAAAAAATCTAAACATATACAGGATAATCATTGATTAACTGATCAATGAATAAAATATAGTATTTTGCCAAAAAAAGAAAAATGAATAAAATATAGTAAGAAATTAAAAGAATGGTGGAGCTGTGCAATTGTCCAAGCTGTGGATAATTGGTAAGAGAGTTAAAACTGTTCAACCATTTTTTTGTCTTTTCTGTCAGAAATGTCAAACAACACATTAAAATACAATATTATGGAGAAGTCTAATAATTCAACCAATCAGGAAGCATTTTCAAAAACTGAGAAGGGTCAAATGACCCTTCTGGCCCTAGTGTGTCTACGCCCTTGACCCTAGCCCTTGCCGTTCACTATATATAGGAAGGTTTGTGAAGCTCTTCTAGACACCACAAAATTCAGAATCAAACACCACAAACACTTCCCCTTCTCTTCCAAGTTTCGGCAACTTCAAGGAAATCCAAAGTTCAAGGCCGTGAAGCATCCATCATTTCCATTCAAGCATCCTTGCCGTGATCCTCATCCATTCCACCACCTTTTGAAGCTTCTTGCGTCCTTGAAGATCAAAATGTGTAACCATGAACACAACTCTATGTTTTCAGTTTTGTATAAGAAAGTTATTTCGGGTTTCTATGAATTTCGATTTTAATTTTCTGTTTTGGTTCTTTAATTTGTGATTTCTTGTGACGATGAAGTATTGATTTTAGTTATGTGATTTTCGAATACTATGAAGCATGTTTTAGGTTTTTGAATTAAAAAATTGCGATTTGAATATGTTCTTGCATACTTGTTAATTTCGAGCTTCAATCCCATCTTTTATGTGTTAATTGATCTTTGGATGCATACTTAGGTTGATGAACATGTAATTGAATCCATAGTAAGGTGCTAGCGTTCTAGGCTTTGGTAATTTTGGTGGAAAACCTATAATTACTTAGGTAAATTAACAATGAGTCTTGCATGCTTGATTAGCGTTCTAACTTGTGTTCTTGACTTGAATTGATAAAACTTCCATGATTCTTAATGCGTTGAAAGTGTTTTTGTTAGTGATTAGCTACCACTAGTAATTGCATGATTAATAGGATTAACTATGGTGCGTTCATCTAGTTAATTTAATTAAGGGAAGTAAAAAGAACTTTGTATGCGTTCATCTTCGTTCTTGATTGATTCTATGCTTAAACATATTTTGATTCGTGATTTGATGTTTGAAACATTGCCAACGTGTTAGTAGTAGTTAGTCCTATCTAAATTCGTTCCATCCATTTATCTCTACTTGATTCTTTGTTTTGATGTGTCACATATGTATATATTTACTTAGTTGTTAAATTAGAAAATAAAAATCCTAAATCCCCTTCTTGTATTTTTTGTAAATAATATGTATATATATTCTTTAATTTCTTTTACTAACGTTTTATTTTTCAGGAATTAATTAGGCCCTAATCCCCGGTTGAGAACGATCCCTACTTATTCTTACTACATTGATAGGGTTTTAAATTGAGCACTAATTTTGTGCAGGTTAACCCGCTTTGATACCAAATGATGCGGGAAGCGTGAACACGATAGTAAAAGGCTCCGTCAAGCGTCGAAAGCCATATGAGATGAGCTAGAATCCACTAGCAATTACGGACACAACCGTAAGAAACATAGAGAAATTTCTCTAATATTTGGTTTTTTTATTGATAACTTGAATGAAAATTACAATCTAAGAGGTGCTTTAGATAGGGCACATAGCATAAACCTAATACAATTAGAAAACATAAAGAACAATTTATTGTAGACTAAAACTAGGAAACCTAATTAAACTTGATTAAATAAAAATCGGAAATAGAATCCTAGATACTAAAGAATAATACGCTTGGAATCTCAATCAAGATTTTGCTCGAGAATCCCGATATATCCAAAAGAGTAATTTATGATTAATTCCATCATTAAGAAGACTATTTGAATACCAATTTTTAGTATTCAAATTATTATTCTTAATGTGAAGACGCCACTTTCTTTTCGAGATTTTTTGTTGAAATTGGCTAAAATCTCGTCCTACATCAAGGTTCTTGGTTTCCATCCAACTCTTTGTCTTGTTCTTGAGGGTATCAAGCTAAAGGTCATCGATACCTCCTCAAAGGTTGGGTTCTAGACTTTCTAGACTACTATGGACTACTGAAGACGGGTCAAAAGTTCTTAGTTATAGGCTGCTTTTTAGTTTTTACACCAGTGATATCATGTATTTTGGTCATATGAGATTATGCAGTGGCGACAGTTTTGTTTGTGTAATTTGTGTTGAAGTGCGAGAATTATTTCAAAAACAGTGACTCGATATAAAGTAAAACCATGAATTTGCACGACCTCTATCTGTAAAACTCCAACACAAGATTTTAGGAAAGGAACAATACCCGTTAACGCCCTCTTGGAGTTCTGGGCCAACCGGATTGGGCAAATTAGCCGCGCCACCATCATGAGCCGCCATGCCACCATCATCAGCAACCACGTCTTGGGCTCCTGGGTCAACCGCAAGAAAAATGTTCATTGCCAGTTTAAATCTCCCCAATGCCCTATGTAGATGCCCCAATCCAAACTGAATTTGTGTATCTGCTGCCTCATTGACACAAGCCCCAGCATTGACCCAAGCCTCAATCACTGTCAAGAGGCTAGAATGGATCCACCATGTCGACCTTTGAATCATGTCAATTGCTAACCTAATTACCCCCGTCTGAACAACAAACTATTGAATATGTGGCTGGGCCTCCATGATTCCATTCATTTGCTGCATTGCTTCCCAGATTTGAACCCACCGCCAATTAATATTAGCCAGATTTTGCTGGATTGCTATAACAGCTTCTGCGACATGGTTCCCAAGGTTTTGTTGTTGTACCGCCACTTCGAGCACAACAATCCAAGCGGTGATCTACAACCACGCGTCCTGCAATGACTGGATTCCGGCGTTTAAGCCATTGATGCCACTGTGAAAGACGGGATTTTCTCCAACGCCGCCACCGCCACCTTCATGAGCGCCGCCGTTCATTCTGCAGATTTTAGATCTTCTTTTCTTTCTTTCTTCTGGGAAACCCTAGGTCATTAATGTCTTTTTATTGAGACCCGGATGGGCTTTTACTCTTTCGACGAGTTATCCACGGGCGAGCAATAAAATGAGGCCCAAAGAAGAACTTTTATCTTTTTTAATACCCAAAGAACTTCAATTTTTCTAAAAACTGAATTAAGTCACATCCATTGAAAATTATTAGTCATAAAATTTACTAGCGTATAAGACTGTGCTATGCTGCGGGTTGTTTTTCATCGTGAATTCAAAGTAATGTTACTGGATATGATATAATTGAAGCTGTTTTGTGTATGTATACATTTAAAAGTTAATGTTTAAACCAAGCTAGTGTTTTAACCAAACTTGTGTATTTACATTTTTCAAAATGGTTATTCTAACCAAAGCTGTTCTTTACAAATAACAAAAGTGGTTAATTCGAACAAAAACTGTGAGTGGTTAACTGGAACTATTTTACATTAGTTCTTCTGATGTCTCGTCAGTTGTTTAGTCCTCTGTTGATGCATCTTCCGTGGTAGTGGGTCGTTCATTTATGATTTGATCTAAAGGACTGTCACTGAAATGTATGAAAGTTATTTAAGTAGTAATGACTTGTAAAAGTTGCAAACACTTAGAAGGCAGTTCATATAACAGAAAATGCTGCTTTGAAAGTGTCTTCAAAGCAGAACTTTAAACAATATGCTGAAGAACAGACTGTACAACTTATGTCTAGAAATATTGTGTTCATTAGTTCACAGATACAGATAATAGAAAATAAAAACTCAACTAACCCCTTATTATTAGGCAGTATGAAAAATAGTTGCATGAAGTACACTAACAACATATATTCCCAAAGATTTAAACATCGAGTTAAATACTAATAAAAAACTGTGAACATCAGCCTAGAAAGTACACTACAGCTAACATCAAAACCCAAAAAAATAAAAAATAAAAATTAAGAAACTACCTTCCAGATCTAAAGACAATTCATGCTTAAAAAACTTCTCGCTAGTTCCACCTGAGAAAAGAAAACGTGACTGTCATTAAATGTGAATGAAATACAATCTTAAATGGAAAAGAAGTGGTCTATTCATGTCTAAATTGAACAGAGATACGATAAAATTATTAAAAGAGAATGAGATCAGGGTATATTGTACGACACAAACTGTGATTGAATTTGGCAAAAACCGAGTTTATTTGCCTACTTATGCTACGATCTTTATTACTGAAGACACAGGTTGGCTTATAAACTGTGACCAGCAGGCATAGTGAAAGAAGATTGCTATCTTATATGACAGTATGCTACAGGCAAAATGTAGTAATATAAATAGAAAAATACTTGAAAGAAATAAGTCAAGTTGTTGAAAATATTATATCTATGTGGCTGTCCACGTATATACTCATTAGTTATGTATTTTGATGTAAACCCTACCTCTATATAAAGGAGGCTAATGAGACTGAATGGGAATACTTCTACTTCCTCTTAACTATTTTGTCTATCTTCTCTCTACTTTATAACACGTTATCAGCACACTTGCTCTATTTTCCTGTAACTCCATGATGAACTATGAGTCTTATAGTGCAACATATATAGTTGCTTATCACCAAACCTCTTGATCTACGAGTTTTACTTATTTTGAATTAATTTGATTTCTTTTTCAAATCACGAGGTTGAACACACATATACATCCTTCATTACTGAGGTTCCGCCTAGCTCATATTGTGTGTAAGGGTTCCATAATTACCTATCTTTCTTTACATCCCATCTATTAATTATGGGTGTTGGTGGCTGTTGCTTCTTATGCTTAATTATACACATTACAGTAGCTTTTGTATTCACGATATATAGACAGGAAGTGCTAATATTATTGTTGCGTGTTTTTCAAGGTGCCCTTAAGAGATAGCATCTCCACCACGTGTATATACTAGTATATTAACAAGAGTTTTATTTGGTCATGGGTCTATCTTGTACAGCAAAACAAATTTGATCCTCACAATTAAACTTTCATTGGATTGCAGATCTATTATTATCAGGTACAATTTTTTTCATGATCAATTATTTTGCCAAATTGTGCAGTCTACAAAATTGAACTAATGTTTCCTTATGGTTTCATGTGCTCATAGCATGGTTTTATACTTTTATAGTCCACATCATATTGTCTGCTACATATAATTACTGGTTGTGATTAATTGAGCCAATTTGAAGGCCACAAACCATAAGGTCTATATGTGAAAGGAACTAAAGTTCCTCCATCTATCTAGGGGAAAAATTCACCAACGGTGTCTGGACACTTAGGGGACTTTCAGAATGATACCTGAACTTACAAAGTTATCAATGTGATACCTGGACTCATTTTTTCGTATCAATGTGATACCTACGGCCAATTTCCGTCACGGAGCCGTTACGGAAATTGGCCGTAGGTATCACATTGATACGAAAAAATGAGTCCAGGTATCACATTGATAACTTTGTAAGTTCAGGTATCATTCTGAAAGTCCCTAAGTGTCTAGACACCGTTGGTGAATTTTTCCCTATTTTGCACGTGCGATGCACGTGAGTCACTTAATGAAGACAAAAAGACCGATTTACCCTCAAATTCTTTCTTTCTTTTCTTTGTTCTTCTTTCTTTCTTTCTTTCTTCTTCTTCTTTTCTAGTTTCTTCTTCCCCTGATTTGAATCATCAAGATTCAAATCATCTTGCTCGTCCGATTCCCACCGCCGCTGTGTCTCAACCCACCTTCATGCACCACAGATGTTTCTGGTTCCCCCAACTTCAAATCCTATAGCAAATTGAAATTGTGCATTGAGGCTTCACCGCTCACTCCGAGTTCATCCCCGCCGCTGCCGCCAATGACTTAACCACCACCACTCTCGTTCTCTCCTCCGACCCCCTTTTATACACCATTGATCAGAAACTCAGACTCCGCCAGCCTTCCACTCTCAAATCACAGCTCCAATCCCACCCCTCCATCCTCTCCTTCGTTCCCGACATGCAACACCACCTCCACACCATCCTCACCTGCAACTTCATCGGTTTAGCCCAACTTCGATCAGAGGCAATTTTAGGCAGACAAAGATTAACAACTTCAGCCTCGACACCATCCTCACCTGCAGAAAATTCGAGCTGTTCTTATTCACCAGCTTCGCCACTCCGCTGCTACCCACCATTGTGCCTCGCCGATTAGTAGACAAAGAACTCGGAGCCTCCACCATCGAGAAATAGAGGCTCACGTTCTGCGTGTCCAGCGCGGCGGATATCGGCATCGTCGGAGAAAATGTTGTATGAACATAAATTTAGTTTGGGTTCCACGATGGCAGCTAGTCAAGCTCGTTGATTGCGGCCTTGGCTTTCTTGATTAGCCAATCGACGACCTTGCTAGGCTGGTCGTATCCAAGCCGGTCCTGCATGTCGTAGAATTGAATGGCGGTGTGGGCAACGAGCCGGATGCTGCGGTCCCTGGGGCCTTTGGTGGTGCAAACCTTGCTGTGGCGGTCCTTCCGGTCGGTGGCCCTTAGAATGTGGCATTGAGCCTCCACGATTTCGCTAGCGGTGCAGGAAGAAGCAGTCCTTATCTCCAAACCCAATCGAGAAGCAACGGAGGACGACGTTGTTGTGCGGTGGTGGAGGTTGTTGTGGTCAAGTCATTGGCGACGACGGCGAGGATGAACTCGGAGTGAGCGGTGAAGCCTTAATGCACAATTTCAATTTGCTATAGGATTTGAAGTTGGGGGAACCAGAAACATCTATGGTGCATGAAGATGGATTGAGACGCAGCGGTGGTGTTTGATCGACGATCGGCGGTAGGAATCGGACGAGCAAGATGATTTGAATCTTGATGATTCAAATCAGGGGAAGAAGAAACCAGAAAAGAAGGAGAAGAAAGAAAGAAAGAAAGAAAGAAGAATAAAGAAAAAAAGAAAAGAAAAGAAAGAAAGAATTTGAGGGTAAATCGGTCCTTTTGTCTTCATTAAGTGACTCACGTGCATCGCACGTGCAAAATAGGAAAAAATTCACCAACGGTGTCTGGACACTTAGGGGACTTTCAGAATGATACCTGAACTTACAAAGTTATCAATGTGATACCTGGACTCATTTTTTCGTATCAATGTGATACCTACGGCCAATTTCCGTAACGGCTCCGTGACGGAAATTGGCCGTAGGTATCACATTGATACAAAAAAATGAGTCCAGGTATCACATTGATAACTTTGTAAGTTCAGGTATCATTCTGAAAGTCCCCTAAGTGTCCAGACACCGTTGGTGAATTTTTCCCTCTATCTAGCATGTTTATATGATCCAAGGGCCTAAAAGGACCTACTGCTCCTCAACTATGGTGATTATGAGGATAAAAAATTCCCAAAGGGTTATATAACAGAAATTGAGAAATTGTGGCATGTTTCTTCGAACCTTATGCAATTGATGAGGGCCAAAAGATTCTCAGAATTATAGAGTTGAATATACGATACTTTATGTTTCTTGATTCCCTGGGGATTAAAATTTCTCAACTGTTATCGGTAGTCGGGTACCCTCCTCCCTTTGTGACCTATATATTTGTGAATTTGGAATTCAATCCACCTTTAGAACCTGCAGTTCAAAGTTGGACAATTAATCGAAGCCAGAAGCTTCTGACTAGAAATTTAGATCAAAGACCTTGAGGTTCTCCTATCTTCTTTTGTGAGGAGAGTTACAAGATTATCATGTATTGTGAAGTTAACCAGACCAGAAGTTTTGTGTATTTTCTTCATTCATGGAACCAAATGTTTCCATTGTTAATTTATATATAATTTTTCTTCCTCACAATTTTACTGTTTTGTTTTGTATTTTCATTACACTACTTTTTATTTTTTTTTATACAGACCAGCAGTCTGATATCTCGAACCTCCAAATTTCTAGTGTAATTTTTTTTTGAACCAGAAGTTCAAAGTACCATATAGTAGGGCTGGGATCGGTTCTGTTTTTGTGTTTTTTTTCAGGAACCGGAACCGGAACCGGTAGCATTTTCCGGTTCGGTTATTACACTTTTGCATACCTGGAACCGTATTGGAGCCGAACCGATTTTCTCAGGTCGGTTCTGTACTGTTTTCGGTTCCTATACACAGAACCACATATGAAGGAATGGTGGAGATCAGAAATGGGGTTCGAAGCACAGACCCACAGATGAACTGGGTTTTCTGGGTTTTGCAACTTTTCAAACACAGCCACCACCAAAACGGCAGCAGCTCGCTCTGACGGCAACCTCTTCTCTCTTTGCTCGTTCTGGCAGTTAGGATCCCAAACGTCGTCATCTTCCTCTTTGACTCAGAGACTCAGATCCTACAGATCGGCATGGACGGAGATCGTTGCCGTCTCTAAGAAGCTGGGAACCGACGGTGGTTATGAGTCGGCGGCAACGGCGTAGTCTCTATCTCATCGAGGAATCCTATGTCTCAGTAAGAGCAGGTGACAGAGACATCTTAGACTAAGTAAGAGACAGTGATGACTTCTATATCTCAGAAGAGTCGGAGAGTTTTTGAGAGAAGAAGAGTAGAAGACGATGAGAGAAGAGGGAAATTAAAAGAAGAGTCAGAGAGTTTAGAGGGAGAAGAATAAGAAATAAAAAAGTGATGGAGGAGGCCGAGAAGAAGAAAAGAGAAGAATAAGAAATTAATAAGTAATGGAGGAGAGAAGAATAAGAAATTGAAAAGTGATGGAGGAGGCCGAGAAGAAGAAGAGAGAAGAATAAGAAATTAATAAGTAATGGAGGAGAGAAGAATAAAAAATTAAAAAGTGATGAAGGGATGCCCTACACTTTACAGCAAATTGCGGATGAAAAAGTATATATTTTTTTTCGATTTGGGGGATGAAAAAGTGTTGGTCGTTTCAACACATGTCGGATTACCTGTGACTTGGTGTATTTTAGGGAAATAAGCTCAGGCAAGTATCCAATTATAAGATGACATATATACTTCGGTTCTGCATAAATTTAAAAAATGAGAACCGGAACCGAACTGGTTTCGCTGTGTGAAGAACCGAACCGAAAAAAATGTGTGTTAATATGTTAAAGAACCGAACCGAACCGGGTTTTTCGGTCCGGTTCGGTGCGGTTTTACCGGTTTTTCGGTTCTAAGTCCCAGCCCTACCATATAGTAGAACCCGAAGTTCTAACAGTAAAAACTCGAACCCGAAGCTTCGAGTACAAAATAAAAATTAGTTAAAAAGTGAAATCAAAACTTCACTTTAATTACCTCGAGCCTGAAGTTTCGATCGAGCATCAAATTTATTTGAACTTGAAGTTGAACATACGAAATCTTAGAACCTGCAGTTCTAGTAGTAAAAAAATTCGAACCAGAAGTTTCGAGTGAATTTTCGTATGTCAATTGATACGTTTTTTTTCTTATGCTTACCTAAAACTTTCTTATTGTTATCTTATAAGTGTACAAGAAGTTCACTCCACCTTAGAACTTGGAGTTCTAATTGTGCAGACTCGAGCCATAAGTCTCGAGTGAATATATAGACAATTTATTATAAAGTTTTAATCTGGGTCAACCTCAAACCTGAAACTTTGAGGGGATTATTTTGACACCAATTTAAAAGTAAGCAGATATTTAACCGTTGGTTTATAACGAATGAGTACGAGTATACCCCAAATTTGGGATCGTGAATTTTGTAATTAAAAGAAATCAGAACCTGTAGTTCCTTGATCCTTAATTACATGAGGACTTGAAGTTCCTCAATGATCAAACTAACTAGATGACCATCTAAAGTCCTTCACTCATAAGTTATGGTCATGAAGTTTAAACTCGACATTTCGAATATATCATTTTGGCCAGAAGTTCAAAATGCATTTGATGTTAATCTACATCAAACAATAATACAATAATTGAACGTCATGTTTTAACTATATAACACGGACCAGAAGCTTCGTGTATATCCTATGAGATTTACCGCTCAATTCTTACAAATTTGATTTGTGTCATCTTCAAACTTATGTTTTGAGTGACTTTCAAGCAATGAAATTTTATCCATGGTGTCCATAAAACATTATTAAGGCTTATGCTTATGAGGCTAATATAACAACATCTCAGATCTTACATATCTGATTGATAGCTCTAGAAGAGCACATATTATTGTCTCTTTGCATCCTATGCCTCCAATAGTACCAGAGATGTATAATCTCTCCCTCTCATGGATCTCACTGTATAATAAGAAAGCCAATTGACATGGCTATACCATGAAATGCCACCAGAAGTGGATCATGGCAAGAGACAAATCATGAGTCAATGTAAATACTATCCTAACATCCACACATGTGAGGAAATTATAAATTGGGCGTGTGTCTCCTATGGTACACTATATGGTGGATGATTATCAAGCCACCTTCGAAAGGGCACTGGTCAAATTAAATTGCATTGACTAATAAGAACATTGAGATTCATCTCACATGTCTGACGTCTTTTGCTTACAATAAGCAACTTGAGAGCACTATTGTGTTATTCCACAAATTTATTATAACCTCTTGAGTTTTCATTGAAACTAAATGTTTCTAAATCCGATTATCTAGGAACTTGATGTTCCTTAAGAGGTTGTTATAAATTGAAAAAAAATTGAAACCTCAAGTTTCTTGGATCTCCAATTATATGAGGGCTTGAAGTCCCTCCTCTTTATGACTACACATTTATATGTGACACAGAACTTGAGGTTCTCCACGTAATAAAGTTACTTTTTATTATGGATTGTAGTCTTTAACTCGAAATTTCAAGTATACATTTTGTCAACAATTCAAAATGAATTTGGTCTATTGCAATTCTCAATATTTCACAATTGATGTTTACTAAAGGTAAAGTAATATTCATATCAAGAGTTGTAGATCTTGATTTATCGCTCCGGATGAGCTACTATCATGTTACCGAATTTGAAATATTGTTGCACTAAGTGCGTCCTATATAGTTGGAGAAGACCTTTTGCTATCTCATATATACTGTATCAAATTTCTACAGTAAATTGTGGCATATAATGTCATGAACCAGAAGTTCATTGAATCAAATACACTATTTTGGCATATGAAGTTGCGTCATCTTTTGTCTACCATGTTGCGTGGAATCATTTACAAGTTTTGATGACTACTAACCTTACTCACAAGCAAATTGTTTATTTACCGCATATTTGTGAGTTGTCACTTTAATGAGAAAATCCTCCTGCCATGAGGGGGAGAAAAATTGTTCCTGAAGAACGACATAAATTGGTGTGAGATATTTATCCACTGTCTCATTTTGATTTTGGAAAATATCTAAGCTAGTGATTTGATTAAAGATAGTGACAAAATTATATGCTAAATGCAAAGGCACCTGCTTGGGTTAAAGTCCCTGAGACCAACCATATTAATACAAACAATGTAGACTCCATTTGATTTGTGGGATGCAAGTGTATCCAATTGACATGGTTCTCCTGAAGAGAGTGTCATTAAACAATATCACAGCTCCTAATATGGCTACACATACAAAGGATGTAGGTACGCCATTAGGAAATGATGTCTTGGTGATACAATAATAAATCAATATGGTTGATGCTAATAAACAAAGCATGTTTTGACCTAAATCTTGGTTTGGGTTCGCCACCAACCAATGAACATCTTCACTCCAAAGAAAATGATAGATTTTTGAACACATCTTTTGAGCATGGTCAAAATAAGACAGTCTTCTCGCCGTTAGGGGAAGGAAAGACTAATGTCATTTGAATAACGGCGTGAATTTGTGTGGATTATATCCACCAGATCTAAAGTTTTAACCTCCCAAAAAGGGAAGATCATACAAGCCCTGTAGTGCTCTATATGAGATTATAAGTAAAAAGATCCACATTCGCTACATAATTCACTTATCAGAGATGATTGTCCTGGAAGTAGACAATGTATGCCCCAGAAGTGACATGGATACCCATTATCAATAAGCTTATTATAGCTAATGCATGCATATAAGAATGTGTGGGATCTATGATCAATGATCATCGATGATAATTTACATTTGGTAGCTACCAAAAATCATTAAGGGATGTATTTATGTTATACCACGTTCATTATGAATGTCGACAAAGTAAATTATTGGCCAAATTGGAAAGAGGGGCAATTCCATTGAAATTGAATATTTGAAACGTGATGAAATATATGCTTGGACCTAATAGGAGCACAAAGTGTGATGTTTTTAATATGAATTTTCCCTCATTTGGCTAAGTTATTCTCTTAAAATTACTAACTCTAACATGGTTTCTGTTTTTAGGTACAAAAGGTCGGAAATGGAGAAAAGAGGTGAAAAAGAGCATAAACGAGCGTAAATGAAGGATGAGTCATTTTAGCAACTTTCCTCTTTCATTTTAGGAAATATTTCCTATTTTGTTTTAGGGGACTTTCTTCCTTTGAACTTTCCTATTTCTGATTTTCTTGTTTTAAAAAGAGTCCATCCCATTGAAAACTCTTGAGTGATGAAATCAAGGAAACTTGAAGGATAAGAAGACTTGCATAAATCAGGAGGAATTGAAGGAGTTTTCATTCACATAAATTCTTCTTATTTCGTGGAGATAAAAAGGGAGTGTTTATAATCAATATTTATTCCTAATTATCTTATTTCTTATTGATTATAGACTCTAATTAATTTCTAATTTTCTTGATTATAGGAGTTCATTGTGTGCACAACTCTTGGAAGAAGAAATTAGTGCAATTCAAAGGAGAGGAATAAGGGATGTATCTAGTCACTATTCAAGGAAAAGAAAGAGCATTGCATGATTAACTCCAGAGATATCTAGGGAATATATCAAGGGAAAAGAGATCAGAAATTTCACGACTTTGTCAAGAGAAAATCAAAGAAATTTGGAGGAGAAATCACCTCTAGATGAATGGCCATGATTGCATCACAAGAGAGGAGGATTCCTTTATAAATAGCAACCATTCTCAACACCAAGAGTATCACTTCCTGGCCAAAAACTAATTTGAGACTCTGCCCAATTCACTCCTCAAACCTCCATCACCTACAAGACCGTGACCGCCATCCTTTCATCAATCTATGAAGTTCTTAGGCGCTGAGTCAAGGACGCTCCACCACCATAGCAGAGACGAGTTCATCACCTTGTTGCTAAGCCACTGAGGAAAGTTTCACAGTGTAACTATGACTCTACTTACAATTTTTGTTTCGGTTATGTGTTTGGATTTGCGAGTTGTGTAATTGGAGACATAAAATTTTTAGAATATTTTTATTAATATTTTTGATTTTCAGTTTATTATTGAGTTAATTTCGAGAGTTCTTTGATGATGCATGTTACAATCTTGTGCCCTTTTATGTGTTTAGGTAATTTTCAGAGTTAGGTTAATAAGTTTGCATGCTAGAATAACGGTGAGAGTTCTTGTGTGTTTGCTTAATTTGCCAAGAGTGATTGTTATTTGTTAAGACGCTGAGTTAAACAAATAGTAATTAGTTCTAAAGAGTGGTAAAAATCATGCTTTAATGATTAAACAATTCTGGAAGTTACGTGTTAATTGCTATGTATAATGGTTAATTTGCACGTGTGAGTTGATTCGAGGGTTAGATAATACTACTGATTAAGAGAATTACGCTGAGTGTTTTCGAAAATTAGTAGTATTGGGCTTGGTAAGGACTTTTCTGATCCAAGCCCATGTTAGAACGAATCAGATAAATGGATTGGACCGTGACAACTTTTCATTTGGGCTCTTATCTAGGCATTTAAGATGGGCACGTTTTTGTAGCATGTTGAAATGAATTTTCTGTTTTTACACTTAGTAATTTCCGAGTGGTAGTGGTCTAGGTTACGGAAGTCGATCATTTTCCAATAAAAATAAAGAGCACCTCGAAAGAGAATATTGGATATGAGAGCTTGAGCTTGCAAATAAAAAAAAATGCATACTTGATTTTCATTGCAAACTGGCCATTTTTCCTCTGGGGATCTCATATACATTCACAGAAAATCAATTTCCGATTTTGATAAATTTTTGCAGAGATGACTCTTGAAAGAAACCTAAATTAATTGAACAATTATTTACACCACATTTTAGGTATACATACCAGTTCTAGAGTGGACGTCCACAAAAGTGAGAAATACAGACTCCATTTTTGATTACTACATGCGATTAATTTAATTTAATCATTATAAACCATTAATTTCTTCATGTTCCTCTATAAGAGGATCATCCATGCTATTAACTATTGGAATCAAAATTTGTTGGTAACGAAAATAGTACTTGTACATACCTGATCTCTGCAGCTAGTTTTGTTGTGTGGGGATTGAGGGTCAACATTAGTGTAATAGGTATACCAACCAAGGTGTACTGGAGGATTATCAAGCTTCTCATGTCCCAGTACCGATCCTCTTAAACGAAATGAGAACGTCCCTCCTCCCCAACACTTTGCTTCCTTCATCTGTTGTCACCGCAACGTAACCCAACATACAAGACATTCCCGGTGACGACGGTAGTTTTGGTGCTGCATATAAATACTTTTTCACCACATTTGTAGGGATTACCGATCTCCAAACCCACCTTAGAGAATAAATGTCCCTTATTAATTTGCATATCGGGGTTGTCCATAGTTCTTTGATTTTGGTTCAGCAATGACAGCATCTCTACTAGCTCCGGCCCTTTCACCATAGTGGATTATGTACATGTATCGACGGAGATCAATGTCCAGAGCGTACAATAGACCCTCCCAATCCTTCTCGCCGCTCAGTTGCCTCCACCTTGTTGCTATGCTACCCATGAACACTTTCTTCTTTGTTTTTCTGGCTGCTTCCCCAACTTGGAAGGATTGGTGTCGGTGATTATGTGCATGCTACCATCCAAGCTCTTGGATTTTTAGGTGATAAAATATGGCCCATAAGTAATGAATGAGATGGCATATGGTCGACCATGTCTATCTTCTTCTATTTGGGGCAATAATATGAGAATTTAAGATGCCAAGGTCCACCACTGCATTATGTAATTCTTCGGGAGTCTAGCTTATAGTAGTATATGTATTTTTCTCACTGTGAATCAGTGCAATTGTGAAAGGAAAAGTTACATAGTTGACGGGTCAAAATCGAAACTCTTTTCTTTTGATGGGTCAAAAATTATCAAGAATACCAGCGTCACAAAACGTGATATATATATTGTTGATCGTCAACTAAAATTCTCTTTATCTTTGTCGAAAAAAAAAACTAAAATTCTCTATACTTTTTTAAACTATCAAGATAAAGTTTTGGTGATGTTTTTGAGGTATTTTCTTAATGTTTTTCACCATCAAATAATTATTTCACTTGATGCTTTTTAGCCGTCAATAATTTTTTTTTCTTAAAAAAAAAAAGAAAAAAAAAATTTAGTTAATACATTTCCATTACAATAATAACAAGCTATAATTGTAAGAATAATGATCTGGAAAATTGATGGAGAGCAAAGTTTCTCTAAGAACAATGTAATTAATAGACCAAACTATAAAGCACTAAAAGTTAAATTGACCATCTCCAATTGTAATCAGAAAGTGCATGCATGTTCATAATAAGGTACAAGTTTGTCTAATATATATATAAAGCATGCGACTTTGCTAATTTCCAAAATTTGAGGCACTGAAGCAGAGAAAATCAAGTGACCTACATTACAAGTGCAATTACGTACAAAAAGAAACAATTAAATCAGAATGTATACATATCATACAATAGTGAATCATACATAAATAATATACGTATTTGATGAATAATTAATTTAAAATAAGATACTGATCATTCGTGATAAGCAAAATAATAAGAAGATTTTCAAAACGGAAGAATACATTATACAGTTTCATATCCAAAACAAGGCGGGCAAACACAATGGTTGTTATGTCAAGACAACTACCCGGCCTTGTAATCATATCAGACTAATATGTAGGCTCATTGAATTCAGTGTAACAATTATGTTCGATTAGAATTGCAATATATTGCATTTTCATGCTATGGCAAGTGATAGCTAGTGATGCCGATCTCATCATCCTTGTGTTGCTTTATTAGTTCTCTCACTTCAGAAAGAACTACATGTAAAGTAGCTAGGTTTCTACATAAGTACTTTCTCATGATTCTAATGTGAAAACCTTCGGAGTCTTGCATTCAAGAGCAAGACCGATCAAGTGGCATAACCAGAATTGTATCATCGGATCAAATGTTTAGCTTTAAGAGTCTAGCATAGACAATTGTCATGGAGATTGAACCGAAGAGGCACTCAAAAGATAACATAATGGATACAAACAGTTGCACTTCAAAATATAACATCAATTATGTCACTTTTCTCTATTGGTCAAAGAAATTCTCTGCCCAATTTTACATCTATAACCCAATAATGGTAGTGCAACTAGCCTAACCAACAAGATTCCAAGTTTCAACGTTCAACCAAAACAAACACAAAAGAAACTCAACAAATACAAAAGGTCCTATTATAGATTATAATGGAGTAAATGGACCACAGACATAACTAGCAGCCGAAATAAGGGATAGATCAGAAATGGAGGGTGAGCTCAAGAACTTCATCAAGGTATGGATCACAGCCATTTTATGTCTATCTTACTGTCACTACACAGTCTCAAGATTAATCCCAAAGGGTTGGCTGAGGCTCATCTCTCTCCTTCCTGTCTTCTACCTATTCATCTCCATGCCCCTAAATCTCCATTCCTTCCATCTTTGTGCACTCACAACTTTCTTCTTAGTTTGGCTTGGCCTCTTCAAGCTCCTCCTCTTCTCCTTTGGCCTAGGCCCTTTGTCACCACCCCCACCATCAGTCTTCCATTTCATCTCCATAGCTTGCCTCCCCATCAAAATCAAACAAAAATCACCTCCAAAATCACTCCCAAATCCCAGAACCACTCAAAACCCCAAAAAATCTGTGAACCCAATTGGTCAACGTGTCACAAAGGTACTGCCCAATAAGTCAATTTTGTTGGCCGTTAAGGCCTTGGTATTGGGTGTGGTTATTCGTACGTACGAGTACAAACCACGTTTACACCCGTATGTGATCCTAGTCTTGTGCTGTTGCCATGTGTACTTAGGAGTAGAAATAGTCCTATTTTTGTGTGCAGCCCCAGCTCGAGCCATTTTTGAGTTCGAGCTGGAACATCAGTTCAATGAACCTTACCTCTCCACTTCGCTTCAAGACTTTTGGGGCAAGCGATGGAATTTAATGGTCACGAAAATTCTACGCCCTACTGTATACGATCCCATCCGATATATGTGTGCACGTATAGTTGGGGCACGGTGGGCAAGGCTCCTGGCTATCATGTCCACCTTTGTTGTATCTGGGTTAATGCACGAGGTGATTTATTACTATCTCACGCGTGTGCAGCCCACGTGGGAAGTAACGCGGTTTTTTGTTTTACAAGGGGCATGCATGGTGGTTGAGGTGGAGATGAAGAAGTCTGCAACCGTCACATGGTTGTTGCACCCGGCGATTTCGGGGTTGTTGACATTGGTGTTCTTGGCTGTCACTGCCAACTGGCTGTTCTTTCCTCAGTTGCTGAGGAATGGTGTTGATATAAAGGCTTTAGGAGAGTATGAAATTATGGTGGATTTTGTCAAGTCTAACTTACCCCATTATCAATCTCGTTAATTTTAGATTTTGTTAATCAAGAATATGTATATGATCAGGCAATTACATTGGCACATGCTTGAGAAGGTTCGAACCATATTTGTTTTGTTTTACTCCCTAATTATGAATTGAACTGGACATTTGGCAACCTATAGACAAGAGGGCTAAGATGAGCACTCGATTGGTTTTTAATTTTGTATTGCCGAAAAGAATGAATTCAAAAGTTCTTAGCTGATGAATTATATTTCTGCTAATAGTTTCTACAAGTCATGAACCAAACATAACTTTCTTTGGTTACAATCTCTATCAAAGCACAGAACTTAAACTTTCAGATTGTAAGAGAAAGAATCCTAGCGCAAGCAAGAACGACCTTCACCAACTGATACAATGAGAGCTTAAGTTAGGTCAATGGTAACAAAAGTGACATACATAACCGCCATTAATCCCCGCGGTATGCCTGCAATTAATTACTCATATGAGAATTTCCAAAGCACTACTGATACGCACTGCAATTACCCGTCTGGTAGAAGTGTCTCTGTAGCAACAAGCAAAGAAACATGGAACTTCAAAAAAAAAATTCACGATTCAAAAACTACTCTAACATTTTTTTTTTTTTTTGAGAGAAAGGAGGTCAGACTTTATTGATCAAAGGAATGCTTACATATTACAAACTTCAGCCGCTAAGGCAGCTAATAAAAAAGGAGAAGAAAAATAAAATGTCTCCACCATGCAAGAAGTAGCATGAGCGGCCATAAGATGTGCAACCCGATTTGCACTTCTCTTACTATGAGTTACACTCATATTGGCATGGTTCTTCAAAACTGCCCCCAGGTCATCATAAATACATCCCAAAACGGACAAATTGCAGCTCTCTCTACTAACCAACTGACTATGAACCAATTGGGAATCTGTTTCAACAATAGCTGGAAGAAACTGATTTGCAACTACAAACTCAAGAGCTTGTTTAATTACATGCCAAAGCCTCCACATGTTCAGGAGACAGTAGACCAGATAATGACATACCTCCTCCTGCCAAGAAAGTACCCTGCCAATCCCTGTTTACAAATCCAATGCTACCATTCTTCGTTGCTTGATGAAAAGACCCGTCAACATTAACTTTAAAATATCCCAAAGGGAGAGCAGTCCATCGAACCGTTCTTGTACTACTAACCCTATTATGCTCAGTTTTCACATTCAATGAACGAAAATCATGCAATCTAGACATGGCCTTCAAAACTACTTCATCAACAGTACCAATTTTGTTCTCCCAAACCCGACTGTTTCTTTCCTTCCAAACCCCCCGAAGAAGGTAGACTAATATACCTAGTAACTCTAATGACAGTTCAGTAGCACAAGAACTAAGCCATTCCAAAAGATCAAAATGAACAAAGTGAGGATTATAACACACCTGAGCCAAAATCCCATTTGTTTGCAGCACCTGTTTTGTGAAAGAGCAATCACGACACAAATGAATTGTTGTTTCAATCTCCATCATACACAGAGGACATGTCATAGACTCCAACACAACCCTTTTCGAAGCAAGTCTCTCCAAAGATGGGAGTATATTGTGATACACTCTCCATATGTGAACCTTAGCTGAATTAGGAATAACTACCTTCCATAACTTTTTCCAAAAGCTGACACCAACAAACAAATCAAAAGGACTACAAGAAGGAGAAGTAGAGAAGGAGAACCGATAAGCAATCTTTACCGTGAATTTTCCATGCTTTGTAAAACGCCAAATCACCCTATCAGTAACCTCCCTTGACGATAAAGGAATAGATAAAATAGCTTCAACCTCATGGGCCAGAAACACCCTATTAATTAGACTAACATTCCGACTCTCTGTATGATGAATCAAATCACTCACCAAATTGAGATCAGTTGCAGCCAAATTACCTCCACAAGGGCGAAAATCTGGCACTCCAGGAATCCATGAATCTGTCCATATATTCACCATTGCCCCATCACCAATCTGCCAGAACATCCCTTGTGGAGAAAATACTCCTCCAAGAATAAGAAGGAGAAGCGTGAGAAGAAGCAGTCCAAAATGAGCCATCTGGAAAGTACTTAGCTTTAAACAATCGAGCAATCAAAGATTGAGGGTTATTGACCACCCGCCAAGCTTGTTTTGCTAACATTGCTGAATTAAACTCTGCCAAGCTACGGAAACCTACGCCTCCTTCCTCTTTAGGGTTACACAATGCCTTCCATGTCTTCCAATGAATTTTCCTTTTATCTAGCGTACTTCCCCACCAAAACTTTGTACATAATTGCTCAAGATCTTCACAGAATTTTTTTGTCAGTTGGAAAACACTCATAGCATAAGTAGGGAGAGCTTGTGCCACTACTCTGATAAGAATGTCCCTTCCTCCGCCACTCAACAACTTACCTTGCCAATTAGAAACCTTCTTGGCCAAATTTTCTTTGATATACTGAAAGGTAGCTGTCTTCTTCCTCCCTACATAGGTTGGGAGTCCCAAGTATTTTTCATGGGACTCAACAACCTCAACTCCCAACAAAGAAGACACCTCCTCCTTCATATTATCAGAAACATTTTTGCTAAAACAACATAACTTTTATCAAAGTTGACCAACTGACCTGAGGCTCTGCCATATGTTTCAATAACATCTTGTATCTGGTAGCAATCCTCTAATGAAGCTTTAGCATAAAGCATGCTATCGTCAGCAAATAATAGGTGATTCACTAGAGGCGCCTCCCTGCATATTGCAATCCCAGGCAATAACCCCAAAGCTTGCTTTTGCTGAAGTAAAGATGAAAATCCCTCTGCCCCAATCAAAAAAAGATATGGAGACAAAAGGTCACCTTGCCTTAGTCCCCTACTTGGAGTCACAAGGCCGCAAGGTTTACCTCTCACTAAGAATGAATATCTAACAGAGCAAACACATTGCATCACCATCTCTATCCAAATAGAAGCAAAACCAAACCTCTCTATAACTTTTCGAAGAAAAGTCCATTCCATCCTATCATAAGCTTTACTCAAGTCCAATTTCAAAGTCATGTAACCGTCACCACCCTCCCTTTTATTATGAACAAAATGAGCAAGCTCATTATCCACAAGAATGTTATCAGTAATCAACCTTTCAGGAACAAAAGCACTCTGATATGGTGAAATCAACTCCGGCAAAATCCGTTTCAACTTGTTGGCTATAACGTTTGAACAAATTTTATAAATCACATTGCACAACGTTATAGGCCTTAAATCCGACATGTGCTCTGGATTATTCACTTTTGGGATAAGACAAATATGTGTGAAGTTAATTCGTCGTAAAAGCTGACCTGAATGAAGAAAACTCTGAACTGCCTTAGTTACTTCATCCCCAATCAACTCCCAATAGTGTTGGAAAAATAATGGGGGCATCCCATCAGGCCCTGGGGATTTAGTAGGGTACATTTGGAATAAGGCACACTTAACTTCATCCTGAGAATATTAAGCACATAATTGCTCATTCATAGCTTCAGAGACACAAGGCTGGATAGCTTCCAATGTCGCTGCCATTCCTTCCTCATCGATGTTCGATGCGGTAAACATGTGAGTGAAATAGGAGGTCACAACACGTTCCACTCCCTCATCATCCTCACACCAATCCCCCTGCTCATCAAACAAACCATGTATAACATTTTTCCTTTTCCTATTTGCTGTTTTCCTGTGGAAAAAGCTAGTGTTGCGATCCCCTTCTTTCAGCCAAGTTACTTTCGCTCTCTGCTTCCAAAAGGACTCTTCTTGGGACAACAAAGTTTGAAGCTTCTCCATTAACTGCTTCTTCTCCAACAATACTGAAGTAGTTAAATTTACATCAAGCAATTCCTCCAACCTTGCTCTTATTCCTAACATAGTCATCTGTCGACCTTTGAAAGTCTTTTTCTGCCAAGCATCCAGCTTCATTCTAGTATAGAAAATATTCTCTGTCAATTGATACATAAGATGACCATAAACATCCGTTTGCCAGGCTTGCTTCACCACACCATCGCATTCACCATGTTGTAGCCAATGAGCTTCAAATTTGAAGCGATGGTGACGCGGTCTTTTGGCCAAAGGAACAGTACTGGCTTGCAGTAGAATTGGCACATGATCAGAATCACTTGGAGGTAGATGCATCAAACGAGCAAATCCGAAGATGTCACACCATGTTGGCGTGCAAACTGCCCTATCCAACCGCAATTGGGTCTCGGAATTCCACCACGTCGCTTGAGGTCCCTGAAACCCTAAATCAAGCAGATCCCCATAACCTAAAGCTTCCCTGAAACCTCGCATCTGTCTTTCTGCCCTAATTGGACCATCCTTCTTTTCACTGCTATTGAGGATTTCTTTTTTTTTTTTTTTTTTTTTTTTTTTTTTTTTTAAACCCACCCCATTCCCACCCTTGATGGGGCTCGAACTCCTGACCTCATATATATGAGACCAAAGCCTTACCACCCCACCAAACACACACACCCAAGGAAGAGTATCCAAATCACTAAGATCTCGCAGAAGTTGCCAAGACTTATCTCTTTCGATCTGACGTCCGAGCAAAGCCATAAAAACCCGTAAGCCTCCACCTAGGGTGCCCGGAACCTCCGTCAATCTCAAGATCAATATGATGATGTGACGTCGTACCTACTTTCACCAACAAATCATCGTTCCAGAACATGCCCAATCCTCTAGATTGTCCATCGCTCAACACTTCCTGAGCCTGAGAAAACCCTAGTGACAAACGCAAAGCATCGAAGGCCACAAGATTACTGATCTTAGTCTCACATAAGAAGATGATTTGGGGCCTGTTTTGAGCGATCAAATCCTTCAATGCCCGAGTTGTCGTGTCATTGCAAATCCCTCTGCAATTCCAGCTAAGTATATCCATATCCATGGTAGAGTAAATCTTACTTTCTAGAAAACTAGAAAGTAAACCCTAGCAGAGAAGGCTAGGTCAGGTTTTCTCAAGTGATTGGGTTAATCATACCACAGATTATTTTGCTTTGATTGTTTGGTAATACAATGTTGTTCAAACTACTCTAACATTGAGACTACTAGTAAGAGATCAATTTTTTTTTTTTTTGACAATTTTAAGAAATTTTTTGTGCGACCTATTTTTCGATCACATATCTGTATCTCGATCGTTCAGTTTTTGGTTCTCTTTGAGTAAATCATTTATGCAAATTTTTAGCTAAATTGATAATCATTAAGATATCAAACTAAATTTTTTTTTTTTTTTAAAGTACCAAACTAAATTAATTCCATGGACGAATCAAGTTTATCCAACACCCAAAAACTGCTTTAATATTGGTTGTTTAACTGTTGGTTTCGATTAGTCCTCAGGCCATAAAAATTGTGTTAACTACAAAACAAGTGCCCTTGTGGTCGTATCAGATGGACTAAAGGGCCAATCTTAGGCCTTGACCTATAGCAAATGATCCACTGAGTACTTAAAAAGTCTAAGTAACATACCATTACTGACAAATATTTACGAATAAATGTCTCTCATAAAAAATAAAATAACATACGCATTTCCTCGACCAAACTATGATACCTATTGCCAATATATATATATATATATATATATATATATATATATATATATAGTCCGGCTACACTAAGGATGTCCTTAGTTTTTCTTAGGTACGAATTTCCGGTTTTCACCCACTTTCCGATCAAATTTTCACATCTTAACCGTTCAGTTTTTAGGTCCTAATGTATAGATCACCTCTGCAAAATTTCAGCCAAATTGGTGATCATTAAGGCATCCAAAACTGCAAATTACAACAATGTAAACGAACGGTTCCGGTTCAACAGATTCGGTTCGTTCGTGTAAATTGCAGTTTTGGACGCCTTAACGATCACCAAATTGGCTGAAATTTTGCAGAGGTGATCCATACATTAGGACCTAAAAACTGAACGGTTAAGATGTGAAAATGTGATCGGAAAGTGGGTGAAAACAGTAAATCCGTTCCATAAGAAAAACTAAGGACATCCTTACCTGATAAAAATCCTATATATATATATATATATATATATATATATATATTATAACCAATAATGGATCACAAACATAAGTCGAACTCTAAGCTCAACACCAAAGCCGAATCGAACCGGAACAGGGGAGAGAAATAGGTGACCGGAGATTCAGAAATGGAGGATGAGCTCAAGAACTTCATCAAGGTATGGATCACAACCATCATATGTCTATCTTATTGCCATTACATAGTCTCCAGATTAATCCCCAAGGGCCTGCTTAGGCTCATCTCTCTCCTCCCTGTCTTCTACTTCTTCATCACCACCCCCCTAACTCTCCATTCCTTCCATCTCTGTGGACCCACAACCTTCTTCCTAGTCTGGCTTGGCATCTTCAAGCTCCTCCTCTTCTCCTTTAACCTTGGCCCTCTATCACCACCCCCACCTTCACTATTCCATTTCATCTCCATAGCTTGCCTCCCCATCAAAATCAAACAAGACCCACTTCGGAAAACACCCCCAAATCCCAAAACCACCCAAAAACCCAGAAACCCAATTGGTCAAAGTGTCACAAAGGGGCTGCCAAACAAGTCAATTGTGGTGGCTGTGAAGGCATTGCTTTTGGGTATGATCATCCATACCTACGAGTACAGATCACATTTGCACCCTTATGTGATCTTAGCCTTGTACTGTTGCCACATGTACCTGGCTCTAGAATTAGTCCTGGTCGTGAGCGCGACTCCGGCTCGAGCTCTTTTCGGATTTGAGCTCGAGCCGCAGTCCAACGAGCCTTACCTCTCCACTTCGCTTCAAGACTTTTGGGGCCGTCGATGGAATCTAATGGTCACGAACATCCTGCGCCCAACGGTATACGATCCCACCCGGCGCGTGTGTGCGCGTGTAGTTGGGAAACGGTGGGCAAGGCTGCCGGCTGTGATGGCCACCTTTGCGGTGTCCGGGTTAATGCACGAGGTTATTTATTATTATCTCACCCGCGTGCAGCCCACGTGGGAAGTGACGTGGTTTTTTGTGCTACACGGGGCTTGCGTGGTGGTTGAGGTGGAGGTCAAGAAGGCGGTTACCGGCAGGTGGAGGTTGCACCCGGTGGTTTCGGGGCCGTTGACGTTGGTGTTCTTGGCTGTGACCGGCAACTGGCTGTTCTTTCCTCAGTTGCTCAGGAATGGTGTTGATGCAAAGGCTATAGGAGAGTATGCAATTATGGTGGATTTTGTCAAGGCTAACTTGCCTCATTTAAGTTATTGGCCCAACAAAAGCTGATTAACATACTTTAACCCCTTTATTGATCTTCCTTTCTTCTGTTGTTCAAGAAGATGAAGTTGGAAATTGAGGTTTTGTGTAATGATGTAATTGTTATCACATTATTAGAGCATTTGAAGAGGAAGACAGTTATGGTGGATTTTGTGCTAAACTGTTTATTTGGTCAACAAAACTAGTTTATACACTCTTACAGTCTCACCCCATTGTTAATCTCATCTCTGTTAAATTTTGTTCTTCAAGAATATGATGTTGCGAATTGAGGTTTTCACTTTGTGTGTAATAACATTCACTCTTGATTAATTGAGAAGGTTCAGACCATAGTTGTTTCACTCCCTAAATCCCTTGACCTCTGGGTTGGACTTGAAATTGGGAAAGTTAAACTAGAGCACATACTGGGGTTGTATTGCACTATTGCCAAATGAATGAACACAAAATTCTTCTAATAGCTTCTGAGTTCTTCTGAGCTGGTGAATTTGTTCTAATAGTATCTACATGGCCTCAGTTGCGACTAGAGCTTCGACATGCTTATTAAATCGGAAGGAAATACCGTTATAAATTGATACAACATCAAGAATCATATTGCAATAACTGATATTCGCTAATATTCATTAATGCTTATGACCTTCACTTAACGAGAAGGAAAAAAAAAAGAAAAAAAAAGGACTAATTATTCTGCAGTGAAACATTGTTGTCTATGTACATTAGTGATCTTTACATTGTATAGATCACCATCCGATCAAAGCCATGATAATGCTAAATATGTTGCCACTGATGACAGCCTTTAGTAATTTTTGCTTTTCAGGTGTGTATGGTGGGTACCTCAGAGTAGAATCTCCACTGAAACTTCTATACAGAACTGACTTCTTGTGGCTGAAGCCATCAAACGAGAATTTACCATGGTATGAACCCATTCCACTCTCCCCGACACCTCCGAAAGGTAAACCGGCAACAGCAACCTGCATTAGTGGAGTTTGTAACATACATTATTGAGACGTAAACAGATGAAACATATAACAAATTCAGTCGATTAGTTTTATGCACATATGTGATCCTTAATAAAGTAACAGGTATGTCTGTTCTTCATTTGAATCCAGTAATTTATAATCAATTTGGGTAAGTATGTTATTTGTGCAAGTTTTTAGATTGCTTGCTACTGAACCATCTCAAACCCTGGTTTAGCTGCAGGATAGCCATTATATTTGATCTTCAAAATCTTTGTGGAAGTGGGCCACTGTGTACAAAATATAAACATGTAGACAATATGTAGTGTATGATTTCAGAAGAGAAGAATTACATGTAGGACTGTATCGTTGATGAGCATCCCCCCCGACGATATATTTTCCACAAAGCTCTTCTTCAGCTGCTCATTGTTCGTGAAAACGTACACAGCAAGAGGTTTTGGCCTCGAGTTTATCACATCGAAACTGCCTTCAATCTTCTCAACCTATGACAAATCAGAAGATACAATGAGAAAATGAGGGACGTTTCAGGTTCCTTCATTTACACAAGACAGGGTATAGAAAATGCCACAGTTAATCATACTTACTCAGGAACTAGCCCCAGAAAAAAATGCAATCCTTGGCCAAATATATTAAGTAAAAATGTATCTGAGTACTCACAGTGACAATAGGCAATAATGGCCCAAATATCTCCTCATTCATAATCTGAGTGTCTTCTGGAATATCCAACAAGATAGTTGGAGCTATTTTTCTGCATCAAATACATATATATTAAGGATAATCTATGTAACAGTTATATATGCATCCTAGTTATATAACCATGGGGAATCACTATAATACTCACAATTGGTTCTCATCCGTTTGACCTCCAAGGACAATTTTATCAGAGACTTTGTCCTCTTCCAAGAGCTTTACCAAACGTGCAAATTGGGTAGAGCTGACAATGCGAGATATATCTTTTGAGTTCATGGGATCTTTCCCAAAAAATTGCTCCAGTTCATTTTTTAGAGCTTCTATCTGTTAAAGAAACAAAAGGAATCTGGACAATATCAGAGTAAGCTAGAGAAGATAATTATGGGTGTATACACACACATGCCTCGTGAAAACTCTTTTGAGTGGTCATACACGACGAGCAATCACTCTTTTGGGAGACTGATATTTTTATGTACACAAACTACTAAAGTGACATATCTGTGGTCGCTCAAATCCATATTGAAGTATAAAACTTAAAAGCGTAAGTTGTAAGGTGGGAAGATCCTATAAGTACAAGCAGCCCTATTGCAAGCATAACCCAACCAATATGACATACATTATAGTTCTTAACTGTATCTTTCAAGTTTTTTTAGGTGAGCATCATACCAACTTTGGAGCGAAGTCTTTTGTAGTGATAATGTAATCAACACCAATGCAAGCTTGTCCATTGTTACATGCCCACTTCCCTGCTATTATCCTCCTAACAGCAACCTTTAAATTTAAACAAAAACAGTTTAATCCATGTCAAAACTTACAGGATACTGGAAGTCATGTAATCGATGAGAAGAAACTATACCTGTAAGTCAACATTTGAGTCAACAACAGCTGGGGATTTTCCACCCAGTTCTAGAATCACAGGTGTAAGGTGTTTTGCAGCAGCAGCCATCACAATACGCCCTACTTTAGCACTACCTGTACGTAGAAAATACAAATACTATATCATACTAATCTATGATGTTACTTGTTATATAGCTAGGAAAACTGAAGCACGAAGAAAGTATCTATTTAAGAAGAATGCTATATACACTAGTGATAATTTTATAAAACAGTAAAGAGTAATTACATAGTAGAATAAATTCTTAGCACCTTAACATGGGAGTGGATATATCATTACACAATTATCAGTCATTTGAAAAATAATTTTTTTTTAAACTCCCCAAACATAGATAGAGATAACCTGTCTTTTATCCTCAGTGTTGTTTATGTAACCAAAAGCACATTCAAAATCTAACGATCTGTATAAATATGAGGAAGAGCAGAGTTGAAATTTTCAAATGACTGACCTGTATACAGTATCTTATCCCATCTCTGCTCTAATAGTGCAGTAGTTTCTGGGATAGCCCCCTCTACAACTTTTACAGCAGAACTGTCTAAATACTCCTCTACTAATTGTACAAGAAGTGAAGATGTAGCTGGAGCTATTTCGGAAGGTTTTAGTACAACTGCATTTCCTGCTGAAATAGCTCCAATAATTGGATCAATTGATAACACTGCAAAATAAAACAGCACCTGTTATTCATTACAAAATTCTATTTTCTTGAACACTACACAGGGAAATTTTTTTGACAAGGTGGACGATTTAGAAATTAATGCTGACTATACACAGGCCTACAATAGTCAATTAATTAGAGTCTACAACAGTAACGATGGGCCTCCTCCATACATTTAACTATCTCAAATGAGCACCACCTTGCATGAAATTTTCAAGGACATGGAAAAATATAGAGTAAAAAGATATACAAAAATCACTAATGTAATGATGACGAAATATACATTTATACCATGGAAAGTAGCTTGTATGTACACTTTTACTTTGAACAAGTATAACTAGCTAATTTTGAATTGTACAGCAACTTATTGACATACAGAAAGGAAAGTTCCATGTTGAGATGACCAACACAACCCCTAGAGGCTCTGACACAATTTCTGCTGATGATGGATATGTTGAAATTGAAGTTTTGACCTGAAAATTGTATCAAGAAATTTACTTCAGATTATATCAATCATACTACACTTTCAAGCATATATTGGCCAGTCCTACAGATTTCTGAAAAAGTATTTACTGGAAATCACCTTTTGTGGGACCATCCACTGCTTCAATCCTTCCAATGCCTCCTTACATGATGATTTTGCTGTAGAAATCTGCCATAAGATGCAGTAAGTATCGATTATCATAGTGCATTTATTAGATACGTTATAAAGGCTATACAATATCAAATGTACTCACATGTACATAATGAGGCATTGATAGTGTAGAACCATCAATTTCATATATCAAATCACTATAAATATAACCAATAAACAATATCTGAAGCAAAGATATCAAGTGACTAGTAAAAGAGATCTGAAATAGAATTTCATCAGCTGAATATAGATTGAGCCGCAACTTTAACATGTGTTATCTGTTAAAATAAAGGTTAGTGGTACAAGATAGAGTTTGGTTGTCTGTTGTGTTAGTAGGAACTTCATCGAGACAGGGGATATATAGACAACAAGGTCATGAATACTTTAATTTTTCTTTGAACATCCCTTAATATAATGAAAATCAATTCATTAGCTAGCTAAAGATATCAACTGCACAAAATCTTCAATCAGTTGACTAAATTATATTTGTAGTGGCAGGCTTCACCTGAAACTGAGGCCACACACCATGCTATATAGTTTGTATTTCAGCTATGCCCTCATCTTTTGCTACCAAAATCTTTTAGATTAAAGCTTTTTGGGAAACAAAATAATGTATCAGAACTCCCTGATCAACACTTTGTCCCTCCATTTGAAATGTAATAAACCAATTTGGGGAGGACAAGCACACATCTGGTGTCTTTCTCTGAAGCAATCCACATGTGTTAAGGTTTGCATGAGCTGCCATCCAGGACACAACTATAACTTTTGGAGATACTTTTTTGCTTTCCAAGACACTGCTGCTGAGCCATTGAACTAGTAGCATTCTTGGTGAGAATATTCTGAATAATAATTTGCAGCAACTTTTAGTTTCCCCAACATTGAGTTTTATGTGGATTTGACCAACCTAACACCTTCCAATCCTAACAAGAAATCAGCTCTTCCATCTCATAATCATACCATCTCTTTCTAAATCCAAGTCCCAGCTCAAAGTAGATCCCAAACTCTCTCCCACAAGTATGCTGTAGAGCCTGGTTGAATGACAACCTGTATACCTTAACTGATCTTGCAAGTTTGTGTGTATTATTATATTTTTTATTTGCTAGTATCATTTTGAGGAAAGTTATATTAAGAAACTATAATGAACAATCAGAGAGTGGGGGACATAAAGCCAAAACACCTCAAAAGCTAAACAAAATGGCCCAAAGTCAAATGGGAAGAAAGCAATCAAGAAAATTACAAGAAACTTTCCAAGAAGCTGTAAATAATTAAACACACAAATGCACAAAAACCATAGTTTGCCATGTGTTAGTTAAGTATGTCTTTAGTCCCACATCAGTGATAACCATAGAGTGCATTGGGCTACATAAGCAAATCAAGGAAGCTTGATTAGTGTAACTAGTTGTTTTGGTGTATCACATTGATGTGGGGGGAATACCCTTGAGTCAAGACAAATGCTTCCCAGCATGGACATCTATACCTGAGAGCAAAGCTACCAAACAGAGCAGGCATACATTTTTTAAATGCAGTCGAAGATAGCAATTCTCACAGCGCCAAGGATTATGATGCCTATTCAGACAAATCTCCTAGTATTTAATTAACACTTCTTTAGTTATTCTTAGAATAAAGGATCAGAATACTGATGTCCCTAGAACCTCTAGACTTTTTGTGTGTGTGTGTGTTCGTTTTGCATGGGGATTATCTTATGATATGAAGAATCAAGTGAAAATGCACTGTAAACTATTATGGAAAATCAAGTGGAAAAGTACAATGCAAAACTTATCTAAGCAACAAGAACAGGAGGAATAGAACCAGACCTCGGATATAAATGCTTCAAGCTCGGGCTTTGAGAGGTCCTTGTACAGAGCTTCAATAATGTCCTTCTCTTTCTCATCAAGCATCCTTGCAATATTGCTCAACTGTAACATTCTCCACTCATAGCTCTTTGTCCTTCCCGAATTGAAACTCTTTCGGAGCTCCTTCACTAGCAAGCCAGCTGTCTCTGAATCGAATGTTTTCTTTTCTTCCACCTCGGCTACCACAGGCGCCACAGTTGCGAAACATTTTTGAGAGCTAAAAATCAAAACAAGAAAATAAGAAAAAGAAACCTTATAGAAGAAAACATATACATATTAATCAACCTTAATGTGTATGGACAAAGAGAAGAGTCTTACAAGGAGGCCGAAGAGACTACAAGTTTTGGGAAAGACAAGAAGGCCTGATGGTTCTTTCTCTGAAACCGGTAAGAGAAAGCTCTGGCGCTTCCAGTACCCACTAATCTGGTTCACATTAGGATTAAGCCAGAGTCAGAAATCAGATTGAAAAGCTGTAGAAGAGTAAAAGGTTATCTATGTAAGTGATCATTGATTGTTCATGGGACTTAAACCCTGTGTAATAGATAACGTATGTCGCATCTAAGATAGGTACAACCATCAAAGTGATCAAACAACCATGCATATAAGAAATTGGCAGCCAATTATCCAAATTTCTGCCACACTACATCACACAGCAAATTGAAAACAGAGAAAAGTGAGCATGCATAAGAGAGAAAGGGACCTTGAAGAAAGATCAGTTTTTAGGTGGGTGGGGAGAACGAAACCCATTGACACAAGAAGAGAAAGGAAACTGGGTTAATGCATGACCAGTAATAGTGCAACGGTTCAGCTTTACTTTTTTGGAGCACGAGAATTTTGAATTATTGATGGTTTGAAGAAGACACATATGACAGAAAAAAGAAGCGTAGAAGTTTTACATGAACTAATTATCAATAGCTTGAGAGACGTGTCAACAAACTATAGAGGCACAGAAAAAGAAAAAGGCATGAAGTTGAAAGAGTAGAAGAGACGAGTACCTGGAGTTGTGAAGAAGCTCAATGCAGAGGCCTTTCATGGCTATAGTAGTTCAATAATGGCAAGCTGTAGTCCTAGTAGTAGTGTACGTGTAGTAGTCGAGCTCTTTCTGTTTGAAAGCTCTTAAAAGACATGGCTGTGATTTCTTAATTAGTTTGAGGGACCAGGCCAGTAAATTATTAAACGAACTTGGATGTAGTTCCAAGCTTTGGTACCTCGTCATGGACCAGCTAGCTAAAGCTAAGCCAAAAATGAAAGCAAAAGGACGATGATGATTCAGAGAGGAAATTAAAGCGCTTCTCAGCCGCTCAAAATGAAGAGATCAAGGAGCAGAGATAATGTTCAAGTCAGAGTTTGATGGGTCAGTCTGTGCGTGCATCGATCGTGGCAATGATTTGGAGGGAATGAGCACGAGTAAAACTCTAGTTACCGGCAATTATTACCTCTGTCACTTTTATCCAGCACGTAGTAATGTGGTCTTTGACCTCAAGTTTAGCGTGGAAAAGGAGATAAATAAGAAAGGCACAAAAGTCATATGAATATGGAGGGTGACACTTCAATGCATTAGGGTACAAAAGTAGTGAAAAACATTTTCGGCCGGTCGAATTAGCTACCGATCTGACTCAAAGAAAAGACAAAAAAAAGAAAATTAAAAATTTTGTATTACCTTTTCTAAATTTCTCAAAAAAAAAAAATTTTATTGAAACTTTAACGAATACACTCGTTTAGAATGGCATACCTAATAATTTTAGGAGCGATTATAAACCAAATTTCTTTATTAAAAAAATTAAAAAAAATGGAGAAATGACAAATAAGGTCATATATACATGTGTTATGTTAGATTTTTTTTTGACACTTACAAATAATCCCCAAATGCTTGTACCTTACATCAGTGGTCAAGCAGATAGAGGAAAACATGTACCATCCACTAGTACATTGTTGGTCAATTATTCCAGAGCCTACACAATTATAAAAATTCAACGTACATGAAGAAAACTATCTTGAATCTTCTTTTGCCAATGCACTCAATAGTAGTACTCCACAAGATTCATTAACTTGGTGTAAAAAGAACTCATAGCTTGTAGACTAAAAAACACACAAATTGCTTTTATTGGGCCTACATCCACTAGCTTCCCCAAACAAAGTTAGGGAGTTATTGGAAAGAACTAAATCCTAAAAAAAAAAACCCTAAAGCCCAAAAATATATCCAGCCCAAGGCCCAAACAAAAGAGCAAGCCTAGCTGAGGCCCGCAATCAACACATGTACGTTCATGACCAAACCCCATTGTCGAAGCATCGACGCTAGACGCTCGGCACCTCACCAACCCGAAGCCCAACAAGGCTACGAAGCCTCCGCCGCCGTCGAAACTGCCTGGTATCCACCCCACCAAACACCGCTCAGCCAACGTCCCAGTCAACACCCTCGCACAACCCATCATCAAAACTCAAAACCAAAGGAAAAGCGAATCGGGTCGCCCGACTGGCCAACCACACCTCCCCCAGGATCGCCTTGATCGGATCGCACTACTACGCTGCCTGCCACCATCTGCATCGCCAGACGCTCTCAGTTCGGCACCCATTCTGTCCATGCCCAAAAGCCTTCTTTCAAGAGTCACCAAGCTCCCCTCAGTTAGATTAGGTCATACTGCTCCCATACAAAATAATCTATACTATTTTTTTTATTTTTTTTTTGAAAGGAGGGCTGGTGCGGCTGCCCTCAAGCCTTGAATAATAAAACTGTCGAATACAAGGGGGGGACATAGAGCCTAAACCCCTGATTACAATAAGCCTCCAGAGAAGATCCCGAAATAATATCAGGACTCTCAACAAAAAACATGTATTCTAACAAGCACCAATTAGCAAAGAGTGCTCTACTGGCTACTCCATTTGCTTTGACAGAGCGGTGGCATACCGGAAAGATAACTCGATTACAACATAGCATAATTGCCAACTTTAGTACAGCTTTCCCACTATGCTGCCATCGGAGAATAAATCCGACGTCACTCAGTTTCATCCTGCCACTAGGAGGCAACGACCATTTAACAATGGAATGTTGCCTCGCTAGGTCAGACAAGGCACTTAGAGTACACACACAGGCATTTAGCCTGACTAGCCCTGCAAAATAGATGCAAGGACTTATAACGCGCCAAAGATGCGACAATACTAACCAACTAACATAATTAAAATTAAAAGTAAAACATAAAGCCAAACCAACCCAGGCTGGGCCCAAAAAAAGAGCCCTAGCCCAAGCCTCAACACAGGCAACAAGGGAATTGCACGCAGCCAACCAAGCCTGGCACCCTTCACCATCGGCCGCAGTCGGCAGATCACTACCAGCGCCGCCTCGCTTGAAACGCCTGACAGCCACCACCACCATGCCGGAAGGCCCGGAATCACATTTGAGCCATGGATCCACGTTATCCCCGCCAATCAGCTTCGACCCCAGATCAGATCCAAAAGATCCGACCCAAATCAGAACAAAAAGATTAGAGAGACGCCGCGCTGCCACGGGCACTCCACCACCCAGCAACCTCCGAAGTCGCACCGCCAAGCCCCTCCGCCGACGAGACCACTGATGAAAATACCAAAACCCAACAGACGTCATACTTTCCCCCTGCCTCACCCTGCAAACCACCACCAGAGACGCCTCGAAACTGACAACGATGTCAATCGAGAGATCCGGCTCGCTCCAGACCCACATAGGGCCGACAAGGCCCGTCCGACGACGGCAGGATAGCACGCCGCCGGACAGGAATGGAACTCACTTTTTTCTCTCAGTTGGCTCGTCCTCTCGTGTTGTTTCATATAATCTATACTATATTTAAGAGAAGAGGGTTTGCTCACTATAATTGATTTTGTTTAATTTTATACCCCCAAAATATTAAATAACTTTATATATGTTTCTAATTGTCATGGATAAAAAAGTCAAAAGTTAAATAAATAATTAATAAGAAAACTTATTATTTCAGAAACTAACTACTCACTTCTAGACGGATAACCACCCATTACTCCACACCCATAGGGTGTGAGCAATTTCTATTTTATGTTAAATCAATTCATCTCTTACCAATATGACATTAAAAATATTTTCAGCTAGTCGAATTAGCTACCGATCTAAGTCAAAGAAAAGGCAAAAAAAAAAAAAAAAAAAAAAATTTGTATTGCGTATTCAAATTTTCCTTTTTTTTTTAAAAGAAGATTTTATTGAAACTTTAATGAGCATAGTTGTTTAGAATGACATCCCTTATAAATTTGGGAGTGATTATAAACCAAATTTCTTTATTAAAATAATAGATAAAAAATTATATTTTATATATTTATTTTCTTTTAGTTAATTAGTTTCTTTCTTTTTACTTATTAAGTTATTATGTCATTTTCTTGTTTTTTCCTTTTTATTTTTAGTTACTAATCTCTTAGGAATCCATAGGTATCTATTTTCTTGAAGTTATGGATGGATGAACCATAGATAGAACGATTTGAGGGAGTTTGAGCATCAAAATTATTATCAGGGACCTTATCAACAATGGGAGCGTATGTCATTCTAGAACCATATTTGTGCCTTGTGTGGATCTCGACAACACTCACCTTTTGAGTGTGTCTTCAGATTTGAGTTCCTGAAAATCATACAAGATAATGAGTCTGAATGAGTATGCATCAAGAGACTACGGCATCTCAAGCATATCCTCAAGAAGAGTAGCAACTAGTCTTTAAAATCTCTACTTCTAGAAGCTATAGCCTAGATGAAAGCTTCTGATGCAAGAAGACCAAGAAGTGAGGAAGCGCATAATCAACTCAACCTTAATCATGCATTAGAGCCAGGATTCTATTTTGATTTCAGTTTCAGTGGAAATTTCAATTAAAAGTAAGGAAATCACGTTAACTATATTAATAAAATTACATTTTTTTATGAAACTTTTACATAGATTAAACTAAAAATAACTTATAAGAAACTTATAACTCTAATGCTTTAAATATGTTGTTGATGGGATAACTTTTATACCTTGATTGCATGCTAGAAAAGTCTACCTACTCATAATTTCGAAACACATACAAGCATATAATAATTTGAACAAGTAAAAACCAAAAAGTAAAGAGAAAAGGGAAGAAGATGTATTGAATGAAGACTTGATGTCTCAAGAACAATAAGAGTTACGACACAAATTGAATGAACTCGGGTTTTACAATCTTTCCTTGCTAGATTTCGAACTAGAGAGAGCTATGGATGATAGAAGGGTGGTGAAGATACATTGTGAAATCAAATGGCTTTATATAGTACTATAGCCTTACAAATCCTTCTATCAAACAACTAAGGAAATTCTAAACTAATTAAAGAAAAGAAACCTAATCTAGAGTGGATTGGGAAACATCATTGGCGTCTTGGAAGTCTTCTAGATCCATCTTGAAGCTTCATGAATTCTCTTGAACAATCTTCACGGCAAAGCCTTCAAACTGTAGACGTTTTGCTCTATGTATGCTCACGGCCTTGTCTCCTTTAGATGGCCGAAATATGTCTTGAATAGGCTAGATAATCGATCTCCAAAGTAGCTTAGAACTCCTTGTCCAAATAGGCTTTGAAAAGTCAAGACAACTTCCTTAAAATTTAGGAAAGAAACTCCTAAAATTTAGGAGACAAACTAGGAGAGTTTTTAGGAAATAATTCCCTAAAACTTAGGAGATATTTTCTCAACATCATCCCTTGCACATGACCATTTCGAATAACATGTCTTGCACACTTTATGTAGATGTCACATGCCATGCACATGACACATTCCTAAAATTTAAGGATCTGTATAAGGAAATCTCTCTTTTATGTGTTTGGCCCAAACTCTAGGTTACTTGACCTAGTGGTAATAAGGTTAAATTAGAAGGATCTAGATTCCTATTCAATGTACGATTACTTTCCTTGTACGATTGAGATTCTATGCATTGTAATCCTCTATATAAAGAGGCCCCTATTATCAATGAGAATACACAGCGAATTTCTCTCTCTCAATTTCAGTTTCTCTATAACACGTTATCAGCACGAAGCCCTAACCCTGAAACCCTAAATTCGTAGCCTTCAAATCCTAGAAACCACCGCCGCCCACCTTGAAGCTCTCTTGCCAGCGAAAGTAACAGAGGAAGAAGAAAATAAAGAAAAAGAAAGAAGAAGAAGATGGTAGACGTGGCCCACTGCCGCAAGAAGAAGAAAAGAAAGTAAAAGAAAGAAGTGGAGGGGGAAGACGCGGCCAGAAAGGAAAAGAAAGAAAGAAAAACAAAGGGGCCCGCAGCTTTCACTTAGGTCAAAGGCAGAAGAAAGAAATAAAAGGGAAATAGATAGGTCCAAGAAAGAAGATGCGGCCCACTGCAAAAGAAAAGAAAAGGAGGCAGCAGCCCATCTGACCCACTAACCCGACCAAGCCCACTGACGACACCAGGCCCAAGCCTTCGGCCTAGAAGCCCACTGACGTCATCAGCCACGTCAACGCCCAGTCAGCACCAGTCAGCAGCCGCGTCAGCACCAGCTCCCCGGTCAACCCTCCGGTCAACGACCGGTCAACCTTTTCCAGGCCGACTTCCGGCGACTTTTCCGGCCAACTTTTCGGGTCAAGATTTCCGGCAATTTTTCAAGGTAAACTTTTCTAAAAGTTCCCGTTTTTGAAGTTTTTATTACTTTTCTCGGGGACTTCCAACATCCCTTCTTCTACCCCCCTTTCTTTATTATAGGGGAGACCAAATTAAGCCGAACTGTGGGGGTTCGTGCTCACTACAAGCTTGGAGCTTGTAGAGTCCTCCAAACTTAGAGTTTGTTGAGATAAAACGATCGACTGTAAACATCATTGTTTCGATCTAATCCAATCCATCTTGGAATCGAATTTCTTGGAAGCGACTGCGCTCGGAAATTCCTAATTTCTTAGAAGCGACTACGCTCAGAAATTTTATATGTTTTCGTGGTAGCTTTTTCCGCTCCGAAACTAACCCTTTTCTTGTTCTCTTTCAGGATGAGTAACCTGAACAAATTGGACTTTGCTCTATTGGGAACAACTGGCTCTGAATATCACAGGTGGGTTCGTGATATCCGCCAGCATCTCAAGGCCGATGGAATCTTGAATACGATTCTCGAGCCTAGCCAGGACGTGCTAACTGTTGAGCAAGCTCAAGCTTTGGAAGCAAATAGAGCAGCCTTAGAGGCAAATAAGGCGAAAGCCGTCATCCTAATGACTCGTCATATGGATGATTCGCTCCAGTACGAGTGTATGAATGAAGAAGACCCCAGAAGGTTGTGGGTCTCACTCGAAGAAAGATTTGGCAACGTCCGTGACTCCCTGCTTCCTGACCTAGAAGTGAGATGGCATTGCCTCCGCTTCTGTGATTTCAAGTCAGTTCTTGACTACAACTCGGAAGCACTTCGCATTAAATCCTTAATGGAATTCTGTGGTAAAGAGATCACAGATGCGATGTTGATTGAGAAGACTCTCTCTACCTTCCCCGTCTCTGCATTGATGGTTGCTAAGAACTATCGAATCGATGTTACTGCAGGACGGATAACAAGGTTTCATGAGCTTATTGGAGCTATGAATGTCGCTGAAAAGCATGACAATATCCTTGTGAAGAACTATAATTCGAGATCCGTGGAAATAGAACATATTCCGGAATCCAATTATAGTCGCGCTTCTAAGAGAAGGCGCCAAGAGCGAAACCCTAATCTTAGGGATACTTCTAGACGTTCTGGTCCATATAATCGCTCTACTTGGGAAGGTAACCGCTAATATAGGCGAACACGAAACCGAAGAGGTCAACGTGGAAAGAGAGAGGGAGGCAACGCCTCTGGCCATGTTGGTGTCGCCACCAACACTAAGAGCCATCTAAATGACGCTTTCAAAGCGCCTCAATCAATGGAGTTCGAGCAAAGAGATGTATGTTCTCGATGTGGAGTGTCTGATCATTGGGCACACATTTGTAGAGCTCGTGAAGAACTTGTCACCGCCTACAAAGCATATTGTGAAGCAAGAGAAGCTCACTATGTGGAACAAGAAGATCAAGAAGATGATCTAGAGTGAAGGGTTGAAGACTACAAATCTGACTGGGATCAATAGATCGCCGATTCTGTTTAAGTCTTTATTTTTCCAAGAGATGTAATAGGCAATTGCCATATTATTTTTGTAGTAGATGCCTATGGTTTAGTCTTTCTTCAAAGTAGGCGTACTCAATGTAAATGTGATGTCTAGGAAGGTTTTGAGATAAGTGGTAATTAAGCGAGCTTTGCTCCACCGACATCTCTCTACTCACCTGGTCACATTTGCGTTGGAATTACCGAAAGAAGTTAGACTACTACCATTGTTTTGCATTAGCTAGCATTTGGATTAGATTCTTCTAATGGTTAAGAGACAATGATGTACTCCGTTGGCTTATGAATAAAATTTCGAGTTCTCTTCATTACGACTCCATTTTGATTCATGAGCATGTTACTTTGTGACTACGATGGCTGGGCCATCAGTATTAATTCAAGGACATGGAATAGCCCAAGTTCCCCTTGCCAGATGGCACCTTAATTATTCTCACAAAACTCTCTACGCTCCTAGGGCAAATCACACCCTATGAATAGCCAACGGATTCCATGCAGAAATGCAAGAGGAGAACAAAAATGAGTTCATTTGCAATACCTCTAATGATTGCGTATAAAGGCGCATCTTAGAGATCTTTATGTGTCTCTCTAGTGGACTCTATGTCACTATTCGAGCTATTAATCCAATAAAAGTTATGAGAGAAGATCTCTTGGATTTAGACACATATTGGCTTTGTCACGACAGGATAGGTCATCCTAGTCATGATATTATGATCCGTCTACTAAAGACTTCACATGGACATCCTTTCTCTCGAGCAAAACGAAACATGAATCAAAAGTTGATTCCCGGACTAAGTGTGACCGCCGCCGCCATTGTTTTTGGCACCGCCGCCGTCTACAGCCAGCCTAGGGCTGCCACTGTCCCCCTTGACAGCGCCATAGAAGGCGTCACCCATGGCTATGACGCCATGGATGTCAATCCCCATGGTTATAATGCCATGGATGCCACTTCCCATGGTCTTGACACCATGATGGGTGATGTAGTCACAAACTTTGCTTCAAAATGCGTTTCTAACGCTCAGGCCCAACCAAAACCCTCATTGGTTGCTTCTAAGGCCTCTCGCTCATTTTACAAAGCCATTTCCTTAGGAAAATTAGGACTGAGACCGTCCTATGCAAAGGATATGATAATACTCATTATGTTCTTACATAGAATCCGTAGGGATTCTCTGGACTGATTCACCCAACTTGCGGACGTTTAAATATCTTATGATGTTGGTTGATATGCAAACACGCTGGTCCCGTGTTGTGCCATTGTCCAACTGTAATGCTGCTTATGCTACACTCCTAGCAAATATCATATGACAACGGGCTCACTCCCTGGATCATCCTATTCCGTCACTTGGACTTAATGATGCTAGAGAGTTTACATCGAAGACTTTCGATGGATATTGCAATGGGACTGATGTTGGACATCATATTCCCATGAGCACACCCAAATGGTCTCGCGGAAACGACTACGATGGTAGTCTGGACATTGGTAATGCGCACCAACCTCCTTATATCCGCTTGGGGTGATGCAATATCGCATGTAGCTATGCTAATTCGTCTACGACCCACTGCCACTCAATCTACCTCTGCGTTACAGCTAGTGACTGGGTACAAATATCGTACTTACGCATATTTGAGTGTGCCATTTATGTGCCAATTGCGCCGCCACAGCGCTCTATAATGGGTCCTTACAGACGAATGAGCAACTCAGTTGGATTTGAGACTTCAACAATCGTCCGCCACTTAATGCCCTTGCATGGCGATCTCCTTACCGCTAGATTTGCGGATGTCACTTTGATGAGACAGTCTTCCCGTCGTTAGGGGGAGATAGGAACATAGATGTTCAGCAGGAACGACAGGAATTGTCGTGGCCTGTCCCCACTATGTCTCATCTCGATCCCTACTAAAGTGACGAGATCACACAAATATGCTGCAAACATGCCCGCAAGGATGGAAGTCCCTACGAGAGGACGTAGCGCCACCCTACACAGAGGTACGCATGGCGCCAATGCCAAAAAGAGTGGTACTCTGGCGTTATAGGCCATGGCCCCAGCTAGGATGCTTGGGAGGCCCGTGAGTTCGAAGGATACTTTGGCACATTCCAACCCTTTGATCATCGACACTCAAAATCCGTCTCATGAGAATCTTCCGGGTTATGGTTATCGTTGGGGGACGCCTCAACGTTAGAACCCTATTCCTGAGAATATAGAGCTCTATGAAAATTACACTAGTGTACATGAGACGTGGGATAGAAACTCCATCATAATTGATTATGTAGTTGCGCATTTCATTGCGCATGAGTTTGTTGAGTTAGATGATATCGAACCACGCTCCGTTGATGAATGAATGCCAACGTAGAGAGATTTGGCCTAAATGGAAAGATGCGATCCAGGTTAAGATGGATTCTCTAACGAAGAGGAAGGTTTTCTGAGCTAGTGATGCCAACACCTCCTGACATAAAACCTATTGACTAATGGGTCTTCGTTAGAAAGCGTGATGAGAAAAAGAGATGGCAATCTCGCCTTATGGCGCAAGGCTTCTCACAAAACGCCCTGGAATCGACTACGATGAGACATATTCTCTCATAATGGATGTCATTGCACTCCACTACCTTGTCAGTTTGGTAGTTTCCGAATAACTGAACATGCAGCTTACAAATGTGGTCACTACGTATCTCTATGGGGATCTAGATACGGAATATACATGAAGGTTCATGGTGAACTTCATTTACCCAAGTCAAGTGGCTCTAGACCACGGAGCTCGTTTACAATAAGATTGAAACGCTCAATAAAGTGACTACTTGATTGGGAAGAGATATGCCCGCGCGTTTTCATAACAAGTTTCATATTCTATCGCGGTTCATGTTGGACATGATCTTCATTAGAAGCCCTTAAAGAGTTAAGGGAAACCGTTGAACATTTGAAATCCGAGTTTGAGATAAAGGATTTTGGGAGAACACGATTATGTCTTGGTTTGGAACTTGAGCATCGTGTCGATAGATGCTTAGGAATTTTGACAAGGTCAAGCCTTCAAGCACCCCCATGATCGTCGTAGTCTTGATCCTGAAAAGGATCCTCTTCATCGAAAGGATGATGACGAGGATGTGCTAGAGGCAGAAGTGCCTTACTTAGTACAATAGGCGCATTATTGTACTTAGTTAAATGCACAAGACCGGACATCTCATTTGCAGTAAGCTTGTTAACTAAGATATAGCTTTGCGCCAACGCGACGCCATTAGGATTGGTGTAAAAGATATCTTTCAGTACTTGAGATGTACGATTGATATAGGCTTGTTCTATCCCTACAGAGAGATGATGGATTCGGACCCATCACACACCAGGAACGCCGCCAACACTGGCTTGCGTCCCCTCTCCCCATCCCAAAACAAAGTTATTGTTTTGGAAGGTTTTGCTGATGCTGGGTATCTCTCTGACCCACACAAAGGTCATTCCCAAACTGGTTAAGTGTTCACCATGGGTAAAGACTGCGATATCTTGGAGGTCTACAAAATAGACCCTAGTCGCTATATCTTCGGACCATGCAGAGACTATTGCTCTTCACGAAGAAATTCGTGAATGTATATGGATTGGATCCATAATTACGCATGTTCGAACAATTGTGGTTTGAAGTCTACCATAGATGAGCCTACGAGCATTTAGGATAATGCAGCTTGTTTTGAACAAATGAAGCAAGGCTGTGCGACAACACCAAGCTTAATCAGCAACAACAGACTCTCCTCAAGATCAAAGTGAACTAGGTTCAATCTGAGGTCAGTGTGGCAGACTTGCTCACTAAGTCATTGCCTAAATTTCACTTTCGAGAAACATGTTGGTAGCATCGTTTACGGAAGTTATCCGAACTCCCATCAGGGGGAGATGCAGACATCAGGGGGAGATGTCTACATGTATGGTCTCGAAACGTGAAGGGTGTGTTGTGCTCTTTTTCCCCTTCGACCGAGGTTATTTTTGTCCCACTGGGTTTTTGTTACTCGGCAAGGTTTTTAACGAGGCAACGAGAGAAGCACCGCGTTTGGGCAACACAAGGGGGAGTGTTTAAGGAAATCTCTCTTTTATGTGTTTGGCCCAAACTCTAGGTTACTTGACCTAGTGGTAATAAGGTTAAATTAGAAGGATCTAGATTCCTATTCAATGTACGATTACTTTCCTTGTACGATTGAGATTCTATGCATTGTAATCCTCTATATAAAGAGGCCCCTATTATCAATGAGAATACACAGCGAATTTCTCTCTCTCAATTTCAGTTTCTCTACAACAGGATCTTAATTCTCACATGCAAAATATGTGACAAGCCCTTGAAAATGTCTCTTGCTCCTAGCACAAGTAGTTTTGTCCTTCTCCATCCTCATGCCTCCATTTTATTTCATCACATGCTTAACATGTGCCATTTAGATCTTTTGTATGCTCAATTGCTCCTAAAGACCTATAAAAATAAAACTGAGTTAAAAACTATATGATAAAGGTAAAACCATAGCAAAGTAGGAGAAATAAATATTATAAACGCCGCATTATATGCTTCTATCATTGTGAAGGGTAGACAAAATCATGGTCTAGTTCATGAGATTAATGAAGGTGGATGTGTTGGTGTGAGGAGCTAGAGCCCACCAGCTCATGGTCTATTTAAATTGAATTGTGATGGTCCCTCTAATTCACAGTTTGATAGATTTGGAGTTGGTGCAGTGCTTAGGGATGAACATTGTACTTTGATTGTGGGAGACAACTCTATTGTGTATTGTGGTCTATACTTTGGAATGTATGATTCTTTGAAGCTTGTGCTCCTTACTGGAATGATGCAGGATAGTTTCTTTTTTAGCTTTGCTCTTGGTTGGGTTATCACCATGGTGTTGGTCTTGCATTTTACCCAATTGACATTGTCCGTAGAAGAATGATGATGACTTCTAGTGAAACCGTACGTCAAATACAAGGGCTCGCTCGATTGCTTCAATCAAATCCTTAAGAATGAGGGTGCAAAGTCCCTCTTCAAGGGTGCTGGTGCAAATATGCTTCGTGCAATTGCTGGTGTTGGTGTGCTTGCAGGTTACGACAAGCTTCAGGTGCTAGTATTTGGAAGAAGTATAGTTCTGGTGGAGCTTAAGCAAGAAATGATAGTTTTCTGTGGGGGCTTCAGTAAAAGTGAATGACCCTATGTATCTACAAATATTGATGAAATTATTTACTTGTCCTGAGTTTCGTTTGAGGCAGTGTTTACTGATCATTGTTTTATTTCAGAGTCCAGGAATATTGTTCTCATAACCATCTTGGCTATAAGAGCTGTTTAGTATCAGTTATGTTCATCTATGAGTTATTATTGTTACTCTTATATTTATCCATCTGTTCAGTATTAAAAACTAATTGTTATTAATGTTTAAAATTGGTCATTCTACAAAAAATTAAGGCAAAAAAATTGATCAACCAAAGTTACCAAACAATTAAGGCAAAAAATTCTTTCATGTCTAAATTGGTCATTCCACAAACTCATAGTACTTTTAGTTTTGAGCTCACCAAACACTTTGTCACTGCTTTTAACACTTACAACACTTATAAAAAGTCAGTTTACCAAACACTCAACTGCTTTGCTTTTCAGCCACTTATTCTCATAAATAAGCAAAAGTTAGTTTTTTTTTTTTTTTTTTTTTTTTTTTTTTTTTTTAATGAACACAGCCATACCAAACACACCTGCAATCTAGGCTGAATTGGATTCACTAGTGAAGAGGGAGGTATTTGGACCAATAGTGCCAATACCGTCTAACATAAACCTGTTGGTCATAAATGGGTATTCGTTAGAAAGCATTATGAGACAAACGAGATTGTAAGGTACAAAGCTCACCTAGTGGTGCAAGGCTTCTCACAACGCCTTGAAATCGACTACGAGGAGATATATTCTCCCGTCATGGACGTCATTACATTCCACTACCTTGTCAGTTTGGTAGTTTCTGAAAAACTAAATATGCAGCTTATGGATGTAGTCGCAGCGTATCTTTTTGGGGATCTAGATAGGGAAATATACATGAAGAATTCCTTATAGACTTCAGTTACCCAAGTCAAGTGGCTCTAGACCATGGAGCGCGTTTACAATAATGTTGAAACGCTCACTATTTGGATTGAAACAATCCAGACGAATGTGGTATAATCGTCTAAGTGACTACTTGATTGGGAAGAGATACGTAAATAATGAATTATGCCCATGCATTTTCATTAAGAAGACAAGTTCTGAATTTGCTATTGTCGCGGTATATATCTATGACATGAATATAATTGGAACTCTTGATGAGTTAAGAGAAACCGCTGAATATTTGAAATCCGAATTTAAGATGAAAGATTTTGGGAGAACACGATTTTGTCTCGGTTTAGAACTTGAGCACCGTGCTGATGGATTGTTGATTTACTAATCGTCTTAGACTCAAAAGATGCTTAAGCGCTTTGATAAAGACAAATTTTGGCCTGTTAGCACTCTCATGGTCGTCCGTAGACTTAACCCTAAGAATGATCCGTTTAGTCCCAAGGATGATGACAAAGACGTGTTAGAGGCCGAAGTGCTCTACCTAAGCGCAATAGGCGCATCATTGTACTTAGCATAATGTACAAGATTGGACATCTCATTTCCTGTGAACTTGTTAACTAGATCTAGCTCTGTGCCAATGCGACGCTATTGGACTGGTGTAAAGAATATCTTTATATACTTAAAATATACGATTGATATGGGCTTATTTTATCCCTAAAGAGAGAAAATGAAGGATAATACGATGGAATAGGACCCATCATGTCTTGGAAACGCTGCCGCCTGGCATTCCCCCACCCCTTACCAAAGTTCAAATTATGTTTTGATGGATTTTGTTGACGCTGGGTATCTCTCAGACCCACACAAAGGTCGTTCCTAAACTGGTTATGTATTTACCATGGAAAACACCGCGATATCTTGGAGGTCTACGAAACTACTTCTTCGAATCATGTAGATATTATCGCTCTTCACAAAGTTGTTCGTGAATGTATATGGTTAAGATCCATAATTGGGCACGAAGTATTTGTGGTTTGAAGTCTACCATAGATGAACCTAGCTACAAGCATTTATGAGGATAATGCTGCTTGCATTGAGCAAATGAAGCAAGATTACATTAATGGCGACAAACCAAGCATATATCACCTAAATTCTTCTACAGTCAACAACAACAATCTCTCCTCAATATTAAAGTGAACCAAGTTCGATCTAAGGATAATGTGGCGGACTTATTTACTAAGTCATTGTCTAAATCCACATTCGAAAAACTTGTAAGTAGATTTGGCCTACAAAAATTATCTAAACTCCCATGATCACAACCATCAAGGGGGAGGATTAATGTCTACATGTTTTGATCTCGAAATGTGAAGGGTGTATTGTACTCTTTTTCCCATTCGACTGAGGTTATTTTCGTCCCACTGGTTTTTGTTACTCGTCAAACATAAGGAGCACCAATGTTTGGACAACACAAGGCGGAGTGTTGAAGGAAACTCAATTTCTGTGTGTCTAGCCCAAACATGATTACTTCTTCTAGTTGTAATAAGGTAGAATATTCTAGATCTCGTAATCTGTATTTAGTTAGGATACCTTGTACTCCAAGATATTGTACATGTAATCCTCTATATAAAGAGACCCCTATTATTAATGAAATCATCTTAGTATTCTCCCAAATTCTCTTATTCTACAACAGTTCAAAATCTTATCTTATATTGTGTCTTGACAAATTGTTATATTAAACAGTTTATAATTCTTTGTAAAAAAAACAAAAAATCTTTGTCAAAAGAAAATAGTTTAAAATTATTCTTATCCTTAAATCAATTAAGAAATCAAATTTATAGTGTATCCAATTTTAAATTAACAACATATTTAAATTTTGGAAGTGTGAACAATGGATTGGCATGTTAGTTGCCTTTTATTGGTCCATTGTGTAACTAGAGGCAATTACCAAATTTTATGAATAGTTGATTGGTAGTTGCAATTTTGTAGGCAAATAAGCAAGTGTCCTTAGTCCATGAGTGCATTTTCTGTAATTATATTTACTTACTCAGAAAGCAATTTGCTTGTTGATGGTTTAATCAAATTAAATTTTTACGTGAAGTTACAAATTTTAGAAACCATCCACCACTATTGATGAACTTCCCATTACCGTTAATTGAGTAACTGGCAACCCATGTCGAAATTAGGTAAGTGGTGTTATTGGAGGTAGACAACGGTAATTGTAGTGGTGAACAATAGACAATAGAGCTTATTAGTCATTGAGGGGTGGCTAGGTGGGTAATATTTCTTTTTCTTTTTTAGGTGTGATCATGAGGAGGTCCCAAAAGAAAGAGAAAAGGAAATTTGGAAATTCAAAAGAAAAATAAAAAAATTTATAAGTACAAAATAGAAGGTTTCGTAGTCCCTTCTCTTTCGAGTTAGGGTTTGTGTCATGGTTCCGACGTTTTGGTTTGGATTGGGCTGCTGGTTTTGGGTTTTCAGGTCCTCTGCCGGCTTTTGGCCGAGCATTTCTTCCAGCCTGTGTTGAGTTCTCCGGGGGATCCGTGGATGGCCCGCCCAATAGCTTTCTATTGTGGTTTGAACCCATCCTCGTCAATGCTGCTTTATCGGGCCTTACTAACTCGATTGGCTTTCCAATTCACCCATCGTCGTTGAACCTTTTGACTTTCAGTACCAGTGTAGTATAGTTTGTTGGTTTTCAGTGTTTTGTAATGGAGTGTGGTACTCTTCCTTACTTTTGTGGTGAGGTTTAACGAGGCCACTATGTACTCCTTGATGTAAGTTGTTATATCAATAAAGTTTCTCTCCTTTGATCAAAAAAAAAAAAAAAAAAAAATAGAAGGTTTCGAACTCTTGATAACATTGACATTTTAATTAGGATTAAATTCAGTTTACCCCCTGAGGTTTGGGGGTAACTTCATGTTAGTCCCTATGCTCTCAATTTAACTAGAAACACCCCTGAGCTTTCCAATTTCAGTCAGCTGTGACTAATTGCTCAGCTTCCGTCCAAATTGGACGTTAACTCCGACATTGGGGTCCACTTTAGGGGTTAAAATGGTCATTTTAGGACAATAGTGGTGGATCAATAGTGGTCTCATCTATTTCATAAATGTTATTCTCTTGGAGATTATTGTTCTTGTTCTTCTAGTTTTCTACTTATAAGGCAGTACTAGAGGTGAAGCGCTTGAGTTTTCAGGTATCTTCTTGCACATGGAGATAATAGACCCTATCTATCTACACAAAAAAGTTCCCTCATGGAGAACTTAATTTTATCCCACCACATGCGTTGCATCATGATGGTTAGGTGGATAATATTAGGGCAACCCAAGTTTTTAAAAGTAATAATACCTGAGAGTGGTAGACAGTGATTCTAACTACGAGTTGGAGGGATCAGTAGAGAAAGTTTAACGTTTCGAGATAGTCTATAATTAATAATTTCTCTAAAATTGAAATATGCGATTCCAACTACGAGTTGAAGGGAACAGTAAAGAAAGTTTAACGTTTCGAGATATATTAATTATAATTAATAATTTCTTTGAGATTGAAATATATGATTCCAAATATGAGTTGGAGGGACCAACAGAGAAAGTTTAACGTTTTGAAATAGTCTATAATTAATAATTTCTCTGAGATTGAAATATGTGATTCCAAATATGAGTTAGAGAGACCAGCAGAGAAAATTTTAATGTTTCGAGATAGTCTATAATTAATAATTTCTCTAAAATTGAAATATGCAAGTCTAAATATGAGTTGGAAGGACCGGCAGAGAAAGTTTAATGTTTCGAGATAGTTTGTAATTAATAATTTCTCTAATATTGAAATATGTGATTCCAACTACAAGTTGGATGGACCATTGGAGAAAGTTTAACGTTTCGATGATAGTCTATAATTAATAATTTCTCTAAACTTGAAATATGTAGTCTTTAGATTCTTTTCCCGTCTTCATTACAGTCGTTGTGCCACGTATATAATACGACTCGCCAATAAAAAAAATAGCGATTAAAGGTTATTTTTGAAATTTCGCCGGACAATAACGGGAGCAATCTGGTCATAAACTTCAAAAGAATGAGTCGTGATTGGTCCCCAGACTTTCCCCCAGGCTCATCGATAAATAAAAGGTTTTGATGTCTCAGTTCAAGAGACCCAAAAGAACAAAAAAGCAAAAAAATAATATATAGAACATGTTCTTTAAGTCTTGAACCCAGAGACAGAAATCAAAGGTAAGCAGATTCTTCTTCCATTTGCATCCAACCCAATTGGGTCTTTTCTTCCAATGATCCCAACTTTTTCTTTCTTTCTTCCCAGTTGAACCAACGCCGGAGCTACCCAGTTTCGAATAATCCCGATCGATTCAGGTAACATCCATCAATCACGCTTCCCTTTGCTTTCCTTGTAAATTCGAATTCTTTAAGCACAAATGTCCACACTACTCCAATAATGGCGGCACAAATAGAAACTTCCACTTGTGTTTTTTTTTTTTTTTTTTCTTTCCCCAAAAAATTTGGAACACCAAATTTTAAGTCTTCCATATTACTTTTAAGTTCAAATCGTTACTTTAAGGGTTTTCTTTTTTGATATTTGTTGTTTATGATTGATGTATGGTTATGCATATATTGAAATGGAATTGCAGGTGAAGAGTTTGAGGTTTGGAATCTGTAGGGGGAGTTAAATTTTAGAGAGAAGCATGTCGACACCGGATATTGCAGGAATACTGGACAAGTCGAAAGAGCTTGATCAGTTGAGGAAAGACCAAGAAGAGGTGCTCATTGAGATCAACAAGATCCATAAGAAGCTCCAAGCCAGTGAGTGCCTCTTTTACAATGTATATCGTTTCGTGCACTTTATGGGTAGTTTTTTTGGTCGGTTAATGTAGTTAGCAACTTAGCATTACTTACTAGGTATGGATTGGTTGTCTGTTTTCCATGATTTTAGTGTAGTCTTGTGTGACAATAACTTGGTTTGTTTTTGAATCTTTCTTTGCATATGCTGACATAGCTCCTGAAGTAGTTGAGAAGCCTGGAGATAGTTCATTGTCGAAGTTGAAGAATTTATATGCTCATGCGAAAGAGCTTTCAGAAAATGAAGTGAAGTACGTTTGTTTATACCTTTGATTTAGTAAAAAAAAAATTCTACTTGTTTCCATAATCTTTGAGTCAATATTATAAGAAATATGGTTCTGAACCTCCTGGTTTTGTCTTAAATTCTTTCCCTTAGATTTACGTTAGATGCTTCTAACCTGTTCGGGTTGTTGATTGTCTTGGTTGCAGTGTTTCAAATTCGTTGTTGGTTCAACTTGATGCTCTATTGCCTTCTGGACCTCAAGGGCAGCCACGAAGAAGGATAGGTATGGATCCATTCCTATAAGACTAATCTTCTGCAGTATGTATTTGAAGATAATTAATCAAATTCAGAGCGTCTCACGTTGATATTTACTTGGATTTACTTTGTCAGTAAACAATAAAAATTTCTGTAGTGAAGAAATAGATATTTACTTTCATTAAATGCCAAGTGTTTGCTTTAGATTCTGAAGTATCCCAATTCAAATTTATATGGCAGTTACAGAAGCTTTTCAACTGCCAAAAAGAGGCTTTATGCCAAATCTAAATTGCATTTCAGTGGCTTATATTCCTAAGAGATGATAGCCTTTATTATTATTTTTCTTTTCTTTTCTAAAAAGAATATCATATTTTCTTCATTTAGCCGATTTATATATACTGTAGAAGGTGAGCCGAAAAGGAAGAGAATGAAGAGTGACTCTGAGATTCCAAGGATTTCCCCTGCCCTCCGAAATCAACTTGAGGCCTGTGCCAGTCTAAAAGGTGAACAGGTATGCTGTTCTATGGTGTTCTGTCAAATCTGGTTCTCTTTATCACATCCAGCTACCCTAGTACTCTTGCTTACAATGTTATCCTTCACAATGATTGATCCTCTTTAAACTTGTGTTTTATTGACATTTACTATACTTTTAGGTAGCAGCTAGGGTCACTCAAGAAGATGCTGATAAGGACGAGTGGTTTGTTGTAAAAGTGATCCATTTTGACAAGGACGCAAGAGAGTAAGTTTAGAACCTATGTAAAAGCTTTATTTTTGTAATGATGACAGATTGAGCAGTCATTATCTTTCAGCAAGTTTGTCTGTTTATTAGGACATTATGTAATACTAGTTAACAAGAAATAATTAGGAGAATGCCACTCCTCTGATATGTAGTTTTAAGAACCCTACTTGATCCTTTTTCACTTTATGTGCAGATTTGAAGTACTAGATGAGGAGCCTGGTGATGATGAAGAAGGCAGTGGCCAAAGGTAACTTTTTGTTTTGGATGAATGATTAACAATTTTTTTGTCAGTGCTTTGTATCGAATGCCTTTTCACATGAATTTGTTTTTTTTAGTGGCTTACCATATATAAAATATGAAATTTTGTACTTATACAACTCAGTTGCTCCTTATATGGGACATCTTGACATGCGTCTAAGGGTGTTTGACTTATGAGATTATGGGAAGCTATTTCCAAACTACAAAGGAGCTATTTTGAGTTCTCTATACTGCTGCTTCTCTGAGGATGTATATTGCTTTGCTATGAAAATTGCTGCTTGTCCTGCCCAGTAGTTGTTGAGAGACAGTATTTTTTTTCTTGTTCTTGTCTGTTGATTATCTACACTATATTATTTCATCTGAGGCACATTGTTTTTGCACTCTCAGAAAGTACAAGTTGCCTATGTCAGCTATTATTCCTTTCCCCAAGAGAAATGAACCCTCCCCTACCCTAGATTTTCCTACTGGAAGACATGTTTTGGCAGTTTATCCGGGAACAACTGCACTATACAAGGCAACTGTGGTTAATGTTCATCGTAAGGTGACAATTCCATCCATCTTGTCTTCTTTATTTTGTTTCAGTTGTTTGAATACATTCGACGATTCTGATGTAGAGCTAACTCTTATTGTTCTCTGCATGCTTCCATTGGATGCTCAAATATCAGAGGAAGACGGATGAGTAAGTGATATCCTCATTTGCAGTTTATTTGCATACACAAACTTTGGTAACAGTACATTGTTTATGTTGTGGCGAATTCCAACCTTTAGATGTAGTGACCTTTTCAAGTGAACAATAATCCTCGTTTGGCATTCTTTAAAAGACTCCTTTCCCCAGATATGGGGAATGAATAGAATGATATGACTCACAGAATTTAATATCTGATGCAGTTATTTATTGGAATTTGATGATGACGAGGAAGATGGGTCTTTGCCTCAGAGGACAGTGCCCTTCCATAAGGTTGTTGCCCTACCAGAAGGACATCGCCAGTGAATTTTTCCCTCAATTCAAGATTGTTGGGGTATCATCCAGTCTAATATTCAGCAAGTTGAATTCAATCATCCATCACGTTTAGTCAATTATGTAGTGTCTATATGTATGATTATAGGTTTTGTAGGAAGCAACTTCATGTTTGTTTAGGATCTCTTTCCACTCTTCTGACCAAGTGGAAGTGAGTAAGGAACTGAAATGGATATGAATGTGATAGATCAAAATTAAAGTCAAGTTGACCCGCCATCTCTTTGTTTGCATTCCACATTTATTTGTGCTGTATTTTCTCATTATTTCTTCACTGCCCCGGCCTTTGTTTGCACTGACCAGTTTCTATCCCCATCGTATTTGTATTCTGTTATCACAGTCGAATCAGTCTTGATGGTCCAGGATTTAACTATAAGAATTTGAGGGTAGCATAGAAGGATGATTATTTCATTTGAACCAACGGAACAAGACAGTTTTTGGGTACACATTTTCTTTGTAGTTTTTAGCACTGTATAAAGTTTTTACATCTTTTGTAGTCAGTAAGAAAACAGTGGCCAAGAGCAGATCTGCCTATGCTTGACCCTGCTAATCGTCCATAGCGGTACAGGCATCCACATATGTAATTGCAGCTTCTGGGAGTTCAGCTCTTAGTTTGATGACTGTCCCTGAGCTGCATGTGTAGTACTATGGCCATGTCGTTTTACATAACACAGTGCAGGTTAAAGATTGCAGAATAGCTTCACTGGCAAGCAACCAATTGGACCGGTGTTATCCCACCCCCCCAACCCCAACCCCAACCCCCACACACCCAAAAAAAAAAAAAAATTCATAATGTGCTAGAGTTTGTGATCATCTTAAGTTACTATCGACATAGTTAAGCACTAGTGTTATACTAGCAATGCTGTAACAAACTGGTTTACGGTTTCTGGCATTGCTGGACGAAGGTGGTTGAAGCTTAACTTTCGAAAACCAGCAGAAAGATCATTTTTCCCAAATCCCAATATCAGACGTGTACAGAGCCCGGGGGCTATTGTATCAACTCACCACCAGTCTCTTTAGTGTGTCAACAAGGATAACTTTTCAAGACTGTAGGCTTTCGAATATAGATTTGAACCTTGTCTAAGAGATCACCGATGTGTGCTTTGAACTGCAGAGCTGAGCCATCTGCATATTAAACAAGAAGAAGCTCTGCTGTTCTTGAAAATTGTTTCATTCTTTGTTCTCATGGTTTGACTCTCCAGAGGCAAAATTGCAGAATGGCGGTAATTTCTTCCAAGCTAGTTCAAGTATGCACCCAAGTGTGGCAAGCGTAGGTGCTCAGCTGCATATGCATCATTTAATTGTATCAAGATATTAAGTTCATTATGCGAAAGAGTTTAATTAACAGGCAGATACATCTAATAGGATGATGAGAAAAACTTAAGATCTGTTATGTTATCTGATCTTCTTGTAACCTGTCATCAGTACCTCCAGTTTTGCCAAGCTTTGTCAGTACCTCCAGTTCTGCCAAGCTTTAAATTTGTTTTGTTATTTTATCAGAACCTGACCTTCAGAAACAGGACTTCCTTCCTTTTCGGGTTGCCTTCTCGTATCACCTTTAGTTGTTTAAAAATGCAGATATTTGGGGAATAATTTCCAATGGTTGTTTTTTTTTTTTTTTTTTTTTTTTTTTTTTTTCTATTTTTTAAAAAGAGGATCAAAGAGTTTCACTCCTGCCCGGTGACTCGAACCCATGACTTCGTACATAGGTAGTGAGTGCTCTAACCACTGAGCTAACACCACTTCGTCCAATGGTTGCTAAATGTACAAAGAGCTCTTTCATACTGTTGGCGTTCCTTTCAACAGAGCATCTGCCCACTGTAAGGCTATAGGGAAAAGTTTAAATCATCAAAATGCTACCAATTATTAAGGCATACAAAATAGGATCAAAATGTCGCCTCTTCTGTGGTGATCAGGAAAGAAATATTTCAAGAACTTCTGGTTTTCTCTTATATTCTTTTCGTTGCAGTGAAAGGAGAAAATATTGGGTTCCGGAATTCACCTCTGCATATCACAGTTCCCTTTTCTGTAGCATGGAACTGTCTCATTATGTTGCTAAAGAAGCATGTATATTTTCATTCCCCGTCTTAAGGATGAAATCTTAGTGTTCATACAAACTTGAGAGACCATGAGATTGGGAGGCTCATCCCTGCTCTCTCTGTTTGAGAGCTTCCCACTTCAATCTACATTGGATGTTGCCATCTTGTGCTTCACTGCTTGGTGACAACTTATTGCTTCCATTTGGTGACGAAGTGAAGGCTACGGTACTGTGGAGGTGCAGTGCATTACCGATTCTTTCAGTATTGATTTCAATGGAGAGAACCAACCTCATATTTTGGAGTGAAATTGGGTTGTCGGTGGATTACCGATTACTACAGGTCAAAGTAAAATTTTTGGCTTTTCTACGTGTTTCAGTCTCTTGAGTCTACAAGATCAGGAAGCTGCAGTGCCTTTGTCATTGAGTGTACGAACCCTAAACCCTTCTGTGGACTGCTTGTGCACACTGTTTCTATAGAAAATATAATACAAAATCAGGCTCGTACACTTGAGCAAAGTTAACCTGGAGCATTGATACCATGATAGCATCCTTTATGTGCATGTGACGATTGTGAGTTAAAATCACCTAGATCTAGGATTGGTTTGCTTGCATGATTATCTAAACTCAAAGCTTTATGCATCTAGGAACAATGAATTGAGACTTAACCGGTAATAGGATTTATTCTTAGGTAGTTGATTCTAGACTTATCTGGTTGGAATTGATACCATTAAATGAGTTTAAGCCTTTATAGTTTTATCCGGATGCAAATAGGGTAATTGGGAAATCAGAATAGCATCACTTGTATTTGAACTTCAATACTTGCAAGGGAGGTTAGTGGTAGACAATCCAAGCCCTAATTTCATCCATTATATTACTAGTTTAGTTTAGAGTAGTTTAGTTTACATTTGAGCATTTATTTTAATTTGGTTCACCACTCTATCCAACAAACAATTTCACTACCAGCACAATGCACATACTCACCATGTGCCTAGATTTCCTTGAGAATTTAGGTTTGTGATTGTACATTTGCATATTCTAGCTTTCCTTAGGTTAACACCCTAGCTAATGAAAGGAATCCAATCCTCGTGGGTTCGACAACTTTTCTTAAATCCCCATACTATTACTTGTACCTCTTATACTTGAGGATGACTATTTGGCTAACATCGGGGACTTTCAAAATCTCTTCTCCTACATCCCACATTTCTTGTAACGTGGGTTCAATTCATAAAAACGGAACAATGGGGAGTTCACGCTAAACTACGAACTAAGAGCGTTCGTAAACTACAAACTAAAAGCGTTCGTAAACTACGGGCTAAGAGCATTCGTGAGCATCGAAAATTGAATATTCAAACATCATTGTTTCAGTCTAATCCACACTTCTTGGAAATCGATTTCTTGGTAGCAAAGAGGCTCGAAAATCCTTAATTAGTTGTCGTGGAAGTATTACACTCCGAAACTAATTTATTCTCCTTTGTTTTTAGAATGTCGAATGCAAACCTGCAAAAACTTGACTTCACTAAACTAGATTCGAATGACATTGGTTATCACCAATGGATGAATAACGTCAAGAATCACCCCACTACTAATGAGATTCTGTGGAGTAGAGCTCACAGATCATGAATTAATTGAGAAAACCCTCTCAACCTTCCCCGTCTCAGCACTATTGGTTGCAAATTAAGCAATATAGGCTTGAGTGCAATATTAGACAGATCACGAGGTTTCATCAGCTTATCACTGATATGTCAGTTGCTGCGAAACATAACAATACACTCATGAAAATACTATAATTCAAGGCCCGTTGGAACTAAGAGCGTTCACTAGGCGAATTATAATAGCACATCTAAAGAAGGGCGCAAGGAGCGGAACCCTAAAGCTAAGGGACCATAAAATGGATATGTGGGTCCATACAATCGCCCTAAACAGGAAGAAAAAACCGCCAGATTGATGTGCGGACACCTGGCAACATTGGCCAGCATGGGAGAGGTAGAGCTGGCACTACCAATCGTGGTGGTGTCACCACCAACATCCCTACGGGACGTCTAAATGCACAAGGTGCATCTCAATTAAAGGGTGAGGTATGCTATAGATGTAGATCTTCAGAGCATTGGTTTAAGCGCTCTAATGCGAGTGAAAAACAAGCTGCACAATACAAGATGTATTAATATATGATAGAGCATGAGGCTTATCTTGTAGCTAAAGGAGAATATAGAGATGACAATGACATCAATCTCACTAATTGCAGACTTCAAATCTGGCATGGGAAACAATGTTGATGCCGCAGATTTTGATTAATAGTCTTTTTTTTTCCAAGAATATATGTCTTGGCATTTTGCCTTAGACATTATCAATAAATGACGATAGTTCTATCTCTTTCTCAACTAGGCTTATCCAATTAATTTTGATGCCTAGGAAAGGTTTGATCTGAGAGAACGGTTTTATAAGTGAGCATTGCTCCGCCAAAATCTCGTCTTACCTTACCTGGTCACTACCAAATTGGAGCTACCGAAAGAATTGAGTGACTACTATTTGTCTACACACTACTACAAAAAGTGCATCACACAACGGTGGAAATCTGTTGTGTGATTTGGGTCATGTCTGTCGTCTATCTCGGTGTTGTGTGATGAGCACACTCCAACAACGGTGAAACACCGTTATGTGTATATCATAGACACAACGCTTCAATTATAACCGTTGCACCGATTCTGCACATGCCAATGCCAGAAATTGGATGTGGCGGATTCAATTGTTGTTTCGATGGTGGTCAGACAACAGAAGTAAGTACCACGCTGTTGTTGGTTAACTTCTCACACAACAACAAAATGACACTCAGACAACGAGAGTAATACCATACTGTTGTTGGTTGACTTCTCATACAACAGAAAAATATGGCAATTGTTGTTGGTTGTTCTTTCCCACAACAGATGTCCTAAGTAATTGTTGTATGTGTGAGGCTCAATGTTGAATTCTTCACAAGTCATATAACACATTGTTTCTATACCGTTGTGCGATTTAACATTGGACAACTAATACCTATTTGTTCTGTTGTGTGACTACTAATGAGACAACAAAATTTTATAGGGACCGTTGTGTGATTTAACATTGGACAACTGATACCTATTTGTTCTGTTGTGTGACTATTAATGAGACGACAAAATTTTATAGGTACCGTTGTGTGATTAAAATTGATTTGTTGTGTGATTAAGGATATGTGTATTCATACAACTTAATTTAGTTCACTATTGTTCGTTCATTATCGATATTCTACCTGGAATATTTGCATAAATATAATGCTCAATATATATTATGTAATGAAGTACTCTAATTCAAGCGTCTAGTGTACCAAAATTATTGTTTACTCCCTATACTTATAGGGTTTCGTCGTTTCAGTCCCTGACCTTCGAATTTCACCTAAAAAGTCCCTGAACTCCCAATTTCTTCCTAATTAGTCCCTGCCGTCAACTTTCAGTCAAAGACCCCGTTATTTTGCTGACGTGTCATTAATTTCAAGCTAAAATGTCTATTATACCCTTAGTTACTCTTTTTTAATTTTTTTTCTTTTCTCTCCTGTTTTTTTTCTTTTTCTTTTTCTTTTTACATCTTCTTCTTCCAGCTCTCTCTCCTTTTCTTTTTATCTCCGCCATCACCCCAATCTGCCATGGCTAAGCCAGCCACCCAAGTCATCTGCATCTAACGAGCACACTTCGTGCTTGTCGCCGCCAATAGAGAATCCAGTATGTGTGTTCGATCGGGGTCGATCAATTTGACCCGATCTTAATCCACCCAGATCCAAGAATCCTCTCCTCCACCTCCATATCCCCAGAGCCCCCGTCATTGCTCCGATCAAAAACAAATGGCGGCTTCCTCGTTCGGCCTGCCATAGCCCCAGTTCCGGTCCGAGGTCAAGTCGGTCAGGCTCCGCCGCGACTGAATCGTGGTTGTTCCCGATTCCATGAAACTTCCCTCCTTCTTCAAATTCCTTCTTGAGATTTGAGAAATCCCAGTCGTATTGGTAAATCGACTCCAGGCGATAACGCCGCCTTACATAGATTTTGAAGGTTGTTCTGCTCTTCTACGTATTCCTGTTCCGGCTAAGGCTGCGAGGCCTTGATGCTCTTGGCGCGTGTGGCGGTGGCTTTGGGTTTGGTGGCGGCCTCCTTCTTCGCCGCCGGCCGGGCCTTTCTCTTGGTTCCTTTCCTTATTGTAAGGTTTGAATTTCGGACAGAGAGAGGCTATGGAGAATTTGGGTTTGGTGAAGAAGGTGTTTGTTTTGGGATATTTGTTGTTTTATTTACTGGTTTGGGTTTGGAGAATTTCGGCCATGGTATGATGCCATGCGGTGGCGCAGCGAGCTCGTGATCTAGGTTTTCAGTTGATGCCAAAGCTCTTGGTTCGATTCAGAGCTTTGGGATATTGTATTTCAATTTATAGATTTGAGATGATTGTTGCTTTATTTACTGGTTTGGTTGCGATAATTTAGAGTTCAGCTTGTTTTTACTTCTCTTGCAGATGGTGGAGGTGGTGGGTGGCGTTGGCGTTGGTGAAGGAGGAGAGGAGGAAGAAGAGGTGGTGGTGGTGTTGGCGTTGGTGAAAGAGAGGAGGAAGAGGTGGTGTTTGGTGTTTGGGAGGTGACTGAGGTGGTGGTGGTGGTGTTGCCATTGCTGTTGGTGAAGGAGGAGAGGAGGAAGAGGTGGTGTTTGGTGTCTGGTGGTATTTGGGAGGTGAGAGAGGAGGAAGAGGTGGTGGTGGTGTTGGCGTTGTCGTTGGTGAAGGAAGAGAGGAGGAAGAGGTGGTGGTGGTGGTGGTGTTTGGGAGGTGAGAGAGTGTGAGAGAATGGAAGAGGAAGTAATGAGAAAAATAAAAAATAAAACAGAAATTTTTTTAACTGAGGGTAAAATAGACATTTCGGCAGAAAATGGCTGCCACGTCAGCAACTTAACAGAGAAATTGACGGAAAATTGATGGCATGGACGAATTGGGAGGAAATTGAGAGTTCATGGACTTTTTAGGTGAAATTCAAAGGTCAGGGACTGAAACGATGAAACCCTATAAGTATGGGGAGTAAACAGTATTTAATCCTTTGTCAATCATCTATATATACATTCATGTATCCAAAAGAGCTAGCATTTGCACAAATATAATGCTCTATATACTTCCAATGACCTTGAAGCTTTTGCTAGGTCCAGGATCTGGTCTAGGACCTGTAGATCATGACAGAAATTTGCAATGCTCTAAACAACATTATCTTCAACATAACCTTGAATGTCTCACTCACAATTGGCCTGCACCATGATCAGATCATTATTAGAAGACCAAATATGCAGAGAAAAACACCAGACCTTTAAGACCGCTGGAATCAGTATAAGTAACACTCACGAAATTATCGAATAAATACCCACCGAATGATCTGGCAGCTTTTTGATTGCACGTATTGATAGCACCTTTAATATCATTTTGTTCCAAAAAATACCTCACCACCAGCAGTTTGCACAGACAGAAGTGTATGTCATGACTTCCATCAAGGAAGCAGTGTCAGAGAAACATTCAAATAATTCAAATATGACTCATCGCAACAAAGGAAGATACTAGTAACTATGACATTGCACCTATACGTAAAGCATACAATCATCACAATAAATGAAGCAATTCACATGTCATTAATAGTGCGCATTAGTATAGAATACTAGATTGGAGCAAATCTAAGAACAAATATAGGTTTTCAACACTTTACAAGGTTATGTGATAAAGTTATTGTTATTAGGTCGCAGTCTCAACAAAAACTTTATTTCAGAAAATTGAAGCAACAAGTTGTGTCATAGATGACCAATGAAATGTTCAATACTAATCCCAATGTTGGAAAACAACCAATTCAAATGAAAGATATTTATTTCTTATGCTAGTAGAAAAAAGGATGGTACCTGCACGAGAATTCATCAGCTTCTTCAATTGAACACATCTAATACATCATGTCATGTCTTTGCCACTGAGACTAAATGTTAACAGTACACCAGTAGCACACCATGAGTAATGCATATCATAGAATTTCAATGACTTCTAGCCCCTGTCAAAAGTAAAGAACTTAGTGCTTAATTGCTACCAAGTACCAACTCAATACTGTTAGGAAATAGAATACTTAAAATGCTTAATTGCCCCTTGTGCCATATGAAACAGAAATTGAAAATTTTCAGTTCATCACAAGCTTTCATTCTTGCTTATATTATGATTTCTCACCTGAAAGCCCCACCAGAAGCTGTCAAAATAATATGCTGAAGTGCACCCTCTGGCAAGCCTTGGATACACTAAAGAAATAAGAATTCATTAGCTTCATTAGTATTCACAGGAGAGGATATAGGATGCAGAAATAAAGAAATGATGAGGCAATGACTAAATTAAGGTGTATCAAGTAATTTAACAGTGCTTTGAGTATCACCAACAAGAATGCAGCAAATTTGATAGCTATATCAAGATCACAGTAGAACCTATTAGATAGAGTTGGGTATCAATATGGATTTGTTTTCATAACTGAAAAATTGCAAAAAATGTTCTTAATCAGCAGAAAGAATTTTCACATTATGCTTGTGCGCAAGAGGAAGAACAAATGGGCCTCCAGCAATCAAGGTCTCCTTATTGGCTAAAGCAAACCCACCTATGTACAACAAATGAGCACAACACCATCATTTCTCATTCCATAGTAGAAAAGCAACTAAATTTATATACCAAACAACCATATAAATCATAATTCAGAGCTACAAACAAGTAAATTTGCAAACTATTTTACATATATGCACTTTATCACATGAACTTTGGTCACACAAAAAAAGTACAAAGACACCATCTTTTTACAAACACAAAAACCATATAATCCCAGTGACCCAATTGAGCAATAATGCCAGCATGCACTTTTAAAAGCTAAGATGCATGGGGAGTGAAAACTGGAAGCTTTGGCAAGTGACTGGACTTGGTGGAATCCAAGAAAGAGATGGCTTTAATTTCAGCTGGAGATAACAAATTCAAAGCCATGTCAAAAACTTAACTTTTATAATCCAAAAGTCCAAAAACCAAATAATTCTTTGGAGTGATGGAGAAAGAGGGTACATACAGACGAAAGGAAGGAAGGCGAAGAACATGAGAAGGCCAGGGCTGCCTTTGAGGAGATCATTGACGGGAGTGTAGAGATGGCAGATAAGATGACGGTGGTGAGGAGAAGCTGAGCAGATAAGATGTTGTAGACCAGTACTTCAAGAGATAGGGGCAGAGAGATATAAACGAAAAATTGATATTGCCAAATAAATAAATACAAGTTTAGTCATCATGAGGACTAAAGCATTGTGAATAGAAAACTAATAAAATATTCAAGCATTGGTTAAAGGAATCTAATGCATCCTCAATAAAACTGATGCATAAGATGCATTCAGTTCTCACTCTAAACATATAAAAAATGACAATTTCACTAAAGAAGAAGAAGTTTCAGAAAGAAAGATGGACAGAAGTCAGTAATCACAGGAACAAGAAACAAAACAAAGCCTCCTCAGACTGAAACAAAACAAACCAAAAAGAGCTTAGTTCAAGACAACAGACAATCTAAATAGATCTCTTTCTAAACTCTGGTTTCTATAAAGAGTGTTTTTACGTAATCACCGTTATCCAAAAACAGATGAAGTGCTTTGGTTAGTACCTAAAGAGTAAAATTCCTCCCAAAACATTGTTCCAAATTATAATTAGTCCTCCAGGATAATGCCCAACTAAAAAGCCCTAATCTTGAAACCCAAATGTAATCATATAAACCCTAGGCAAATTCAATTCAAAACAAAACCAAATTATATCCAGAAATCAAAGGAAGCAAAACTAGATCTAATCACAAGTAAACAGGGGAATCTAAATGCAATTATATAAGAGGAAAACAAAACTAGGTGTATTACTAAAACAACATATGTAGAGAAAGACCCAAATGAAAACTAAGCTAGAGAGATAGCAACTTAGACACGTAAAGGTCCCAAATCCCAGAAAAATCAAAGCAATGATAGCTCTACTGGTCAACTTATCCAAATCATTCCCATACTCCATTTCCTCCAGAACCAGACAATTCATATTGAAGACCCACAAATTCTTCAGACCCATTAACCAACAACCGGCTAACTATTTCTTTTTCACTAAGTTCGAAAAGAAATGTGTTCCCAGACACACACACACATATGCGAAATCACAAAAGCAATACATAAATTCATGGAGTCTGTATAAAACTGAAACAAAGCAAATTGGGGGGAAAAAAGAAAAAAAGAAAATTAGGAAAAGATAGTACCTTGGCTAGATCTTGAGCTCTGTCAATGCCTTCGACTTTCAAAAAGGTCAAAGCTTCCCTGAAAACGAAACCTGAAATAACTTTGAGAACGACCTCCTGAGGCGGGCCTTGTTCATCCTTGGAGAGAGCGGGTTGGTTCTCATTGTGGGAGCAACTGAGTTGGGTCCGTTTGGTGAATTGGCGGGTCAGTTGTAGGGAGGAGAAGCCATTTCTGTTTAGGAGTCATTCAAGGAAAAGCAATGGCGGATGACAAAGGTGAAATCAGATCTAGAAGATGATAGAATTCGTTAGAGATAGGAACCTTACCGGATCGAGAAGCCTTGAATTGATTTGGGTAATGCAAAGCAGAGCTTAGATTATCGATTAGGTAGATGGAGTTGGAGGCAGATTTGGAGAAGTGAAGAGCAAGCCCCAATTCGAACCCTAATTTCTCGCGGGAGACTAAGAACAACCGGTGAATTAGGGTTTCAAGGAGAAGAGTAAATCGGAGTAGAGGATTTGGGTCGGTATATCGGGGAAGAAAGAATAGAAGCAAGGAGCTGGACTGAGAGAGATGCTTAGGCTTAGCGTTTTGACGGGAGGGAGAGAGAGGAAAGAATAGGTTGAGTGGTTGTAGCTCTCTTCTTCTTTTGTTTTTTTTTTCTTTCTTTCTTTCGAACATATGGGTTTGGTGGCCATAATTTTAGTTCATCCCACAATAGATAGTTAAAAAACTTTTGTAAGAAAGTATACATAAAATGATATGCGCCAAAAGATGGAGGGAAATTTGCCGCCTGCCTAGGTTTGGTGGGAGGATTTCAAATCGATTTGAGCCAAAATGAAAATATTGATGCCGCCTATGTTCCTCGTTCAGACAACAAAATGACAATAACTATTGTACAAAATTTTTCATCTTGCCCTAGGTACACCTAGTAATTGTCAAATTGTCATACAACGGAAACAACTAGACTGTTGTGCCATGCATCACATTTCCACAACAGAACATGCATAATTATGTTATGTGATAAAATTGGTGAACTTGTCTTCGGAGGGAATTTTGAGTTCAGTGACGGCGGGATATCTGCCTCTAAATTTTGTGTCATTCATACAACAGAACATGCATAATTCTGTTGTGTGATAAAACTCTGAAGAAAAAGTTCTTAATTTGGTAACATTCCCACAACAGAACTTCATTAACATCGTTGTACAATGGAGTTCACGTTATCAGACGACGGTCAACTTTTATTCTCTTGTCTGATAGGTGTTGTGTGATGCACTTTTTGTAGTAGTGACATTTGATTATAGTTATTTTGGATTAGATTCTGGTTAGAAATTTTGATGTAATCGTTGGCCATTATTAGTGAAGTGTCGATTCTTTTATTTTATGTCTTGGACATATCTTAATTCGAACTTTATTATTTAAAAGATATTAGAGCCAACAGTTTCCATGTGAAAACACCTAGTGAGAGTGGATATAAGTTCCTGTGCATTACCTCTAATGACTATGAACGAAAACGAGCATTAGAGAAGCTTATGTATCGCTTTAGTGGGTTATATGTAACCACTATTTGAGTAATTGAATCCAACAAAGTCATAAGAGATGACCTTTTAGGATTCCGACACATATAGGTCTTGGCATGATAGTTTGGGACACCCAGGTCGTGACATGGTGATCCATATATTAAAGACTTCACACAGACATCATTTCTTCAGAAAGAAGAGAAGTAAGAATCAAAATCAATTCAAAGAGGGAAATGGACCGCCGCCGCCACCTACCATCGGCTAACGCCGGCGCCGTTATCCCCTTATGGAGTACAGATGGCATTGTCGCCATACATGGCGATTCGTCTTATCTCTCCACTTCTCAGGTTAATTGTGACTTTGTGGCTCAACCAAAATCCTCATTGGTTACTTCTAAGACCCATCTTTCGTTCTGCAAATCTTGCTCTTTAGCTAAATAAGGATCGAGACCATCCTATGCAAATGACACATGTGTTCTCATAGAATCCAAAGGGATGCTATGGACCAATTCAACCAACTTGTAGACCATTTAAATGTTTTGTGGTGTTGGTTGATGTGCTATCACGCTGATCACGTGTCATGCTATCGTTCACTAGTAATGCTGCTTATGATAAACTTCTAGCCCAGATCATATGGCAACAGGTTCACTATCCGAATTATCCCATTCAATCAATTCGACTTGATAATGCTAGAGAGTTTCCATCGAAGACTTTTCGATGACTATTGCATATCATTGGGGATTAATGTTGGGCATCATATCTCCATGTACACACCCAAATGGTCTCGCATAAAGCAATCATTGAACGACTACGATGGTGGCCCAGACATTGATGATACTCAAAATCCATCTCTTGAGAATATTCTGGATTGTGGTTATGTCCAAGAGACATCGTTGGGGGACGCCTCGATGTTAAAACCAATTCCTAAGAATATAGAGATCTCTACAAACTACACTAGTGTACATGAGGATGTGGAATTATTGAGACCAATGACAACGAACCTTGCTCCGTTGAAGAATGACAACGTAGACAAAATTGGCCTAATTAGAAATATGTGATCCAGGTCGAATTGGATTCACTAACGAAGATGAAGGATTTCGGGCCTGAGATGCTGACACCTCCTAACATAAAACCTGTTGACATAAATAGGTCTTCGTTAGAAAGCGTGATGAGAAAAAAGATATTATAGTCTCGCCTCATGCCGCAAGTCTTCTCACAAAGCCTTGGAATCGACTACGAGAAAACATATTCTCCTCCACTACCTTTTTAGTTTGGTAGTTTCCGAATAACTGAACATGCAGCTTACAAATGTGGTCATATGTATCTTTATGGGGATCTAGATACAAAAATATACATGAAGGTACATGATGAACTTCATTTACTCAAATCAAGTGGCTCTAGACCATAGACCGCGTTTGCAATGAAGATGCAACGCTCACCAAGTGACTACTTGATTGGGAAGGGATATGATAAACTATGCCCGCGCGTTTCCACAACAAGTTCCAGATTTGCAATTGTCGCGGTTTATGTTGATGAACATAATTGGAACCCTTTATGAGTTAAGGGAAACCACTGAACAGCTGAAATCCAAGTTTGAAATGAAGGACTTTGGGAGAACATGGTTTTATCTAGATTTAGAACTTGTATACAGTGTCAATGGATGCTTAGGTATTTTGATAAAGTCAAGATGCACTCTCATGATCGTCCGTAGTCTTGACCCTAAAAGGGACCCGTTTCATTTCAGGGATGATGACAAAGACGTGTTAATTGGGAGAAGTGAATTAACTAAGTATAATAGGCGCATTATTGTACTTAACACAATACAAGACCGGACACCTTATTTGTTGTGAACTTGTTGGCTAGATGTAGCCATGCGCCAACGCAACGTCATTGGACTGGTGTAAAGACAATCTTTCGATACTTAAAGGGTACGATAGATATGGGCTTGTTCTATCCCTACAGAGAGAAAATAATGGATGACAAGATGGAATCGGACTCCATAGGCCCGAAGGTCGTCTTCACCGCCGCTACCACCAAGGGTAGCCGGCGTCCTCCCTCCCTCTGTCAAAACGATGGTGATGTTTTGATGGGATTTGCTGATGCAGGGTATCTCTCTGACCGTCACAAAGGTCATTTCCAAACTGATTATGTCCACTGACGGACCTAGCATAGGGCTAGTGGGGGCTGCCGCCCACACTGCATCATCATATACACACTGATATATATAGAAGCGCTGGACAATTTTATGCATTTGAAAGTGTATTATGCAGTTTTTGCCCTCATAAGTGTCATGATTGTGATGATTTCATGCATGTTTAATCTAATATCATAAAAATTTCTCCTTATTTTCATATGTTTTATGCATAAATTGTTTTTTGGAAATGGGTGGACAAGGATTTCAATTTTCGTTAGCTATTATGGTTTAAATTCGCCCCCGCATAACTAATTTTCTAGGTTCGCCGCTGGTTATGTCTTTACCATGAAAAGCACCGACGATATCTTGGAGGTCTACAAAGTAGACCCTTGTCGCTACTTCTTCGAATCATGCAAAGATTATAGCTCTTCATAAAGCTATAATCATGCAAAGATTATGGTTTAAATTCGCCCCCGCATAACTAATTTTCTAGGTTCGCCGCTGGTTATGTCTTTACCATGAAAAGCACCGATGATATCTTGGAGGTCTACAAAGTAGACCCTTGTCGCTACTTCTTCGAATCATGCAAAGATTATAGCTCTTCATAAAGCAATTCATGAATGCATATGGTTGAGATCCATAGTTGGACATATTCGAAGAACTTGTGGTTTAAAGTCTACCACAGATGAACCTACGTGCATTTATGAGGATAATGCAGCTTGCATTGAACAAATGAAGCAAAGTCTCATCAAGGGCGACAACACCAAGCATATATCGCTTAAGTTTTTTTTACAATCAACAACAACAAACACTTCTTAAGATTGAAGTGAATCAAATCCGATCTGAGGATAATGTAGCAGACTTATTTACTAAGTCATTACCCAAGTCCACTTTCGAGAAACATGTGAACAATATCAAAATGCAGAAATTATCCAAACTCCCATGGTTGTAGCAATCAGGGGGAGATCTCGACATCAGGCGGAGACATGATGTCTACATGTTTGATCTCGAATAGTGAAAGGCGTGTTGTATTCTTTATCTCCTCCTCGAGGTTGTTTTTGTCCCACATGGTTTTTATTACTCGAGCAAGGTTTTTAACGAGGCAACATTTGAAGCGCTATAGTGTCATGACGACATCACGTTTGAGCGGCACAAGGGGGAGTGTTGAAGATATTTGACTTTAGTGTGCTTTATCAAACTAGGATTACTTTCTATAGTTGTAATAGGAGAGAATGTTCTAGATTCCTAGTTCTAATTAAAATAGGATTCATTGTACTCCAAGATTATGTACTTGTACTCCCTATATATAAGGGCTCCTATTATCAATGAAAGACACAACTATTCTCTCAATTCTCTTTTCCTTAAACATGCAATATTTTTTTTTGAAGGGAGATAAATTGATAATTATAGGCAAAATGTTCAATAACTAACTAACTAACTCTAACTAATGAAAATCTAAATAAAGCAAATTGTTAATCAATCTTGTCCATGGCGTATGCGCTGTTCCACAATCTTCTTGACAATTTTTAACCCAAGACACATAGGCCAACCAGATTTAGTAGCCATAGCAGTGACAGTGTGTGCCCCAAGATAAAGATGGCAGTCAGTTGCAAATTCAAGTGCTTCTCCAGACAATCACAGTGTTCGGTGAATCGCATATGGTTGATACCATATTTCCAAGCAAACCCATCTTCTTGTAACCCTATCTTGATGAGGTTGTATGTGACCCTATCGTTGAGTGCTAGTACTATTGCTAAAGATGGGGGGACATTAGTGGTTGCCAAAAGTTCAAGAAGGAGATGTGCCCTGTAATCTTGGCATTGAGTACTAGTTATTGAAGATGTCAAGACAAACTCGGTCAAGTTCAGCGCCCATGAAGAAATGCCGCACTTTTTAAAAGCCGGTAGCAGCTCCGGCCAAGCTACTTACAACTCTAATACGCGGCTTTCTGGTAGCAGTGTTACCTGAAAAGCGGACCTTTGCGGTACGAGTACGCAGTACACCAGTCTTTATGGTACACGGTACGCTAAGATATATTAGCTAATTTTAATTAAAATAAATTACATATAATAAATAAAATCATGGAAAAATAATAAATAGATAACCATACCATAAATAAAAATCTCAACGAAAATTATAAAATAAAAATAAATTGTCATTAATGCGTAAAAATTAATTGTGTTTTTCCTATCCAACAAAGAAAAATAATGCTTAAAAATAATTTTTTTTTTTCGATGGTTGGAACTCAGTGGGAGGCTTGGCCATCACTCCTGTTAAGTCCTTATTTCGAAGTGCCGCTTGAGTCTCTTGCTCTTGCAAATCTGGATATATGAGTTTGATGTGTTCTTGATCGAATCGGTTGTGCATTGATAATGGGTGGAATAGATCTGCTTGAAGTACTCTTTGTACGCGATGAATCTCCCTCATCAACATAGTTTCCGTCTAACATTCTCCATCGCAAGTCCTCCAACCTCACTGGCGACTCATCTACTTTCGTTGATTCTGGATTAATGTCTCATCTCTTATAAGTTCCATTATTGTAGTCTTTGGAGAAACGTAAAAGCAGTAGAATATTGGAATGAATAAAAACCAATTTATCAGCTCTTTCAGCATTCAGCCTATGTCTCTTGACATTGTGAATATATATGAATACGTACTCCAATTCCTTTCGGCAGATGAACTTGATATTGGTTGAGCTAGTACCTGTTTATTTGTGATATCGTGTGAAACAAAACATAAATATATCAAGTTAGTAAACTAATTAATATACTTGGCAAAAGAAAAAGACGGCAAGTTACAAGATATTACTATATAAAAAATAATTTGATAACTCAGAGAATAAATATGCTAGAGAAAATGGATAAAGGTTGTAATAAACTGTGTAACAAACTTAGATGCAATTAAGGCATTAAGTGCAAAAGATGGAATATATGTTAATAATAAGACAATTATTACGGCAATTCTTATAGCAAGCATTGGGGCTCAATCATTCAACCTACGGCAAAGTTTAACCCAAAAAAAAAAAAAAAACTATAACAATAATAAAGTATAATCTTATACCTTATATAATTAAGCCAATTCTTCAAGGAATGGTTAAATTTTTGAACTACCATATATGCCCTCATATAATATAAATATTAATAAATAAATTATTTCTATATGAGGATAAGATAGTCAATACACTATATTATATTTGAAAAATCTGCAATACCTCCTATGAAAAAAGCCTAAAATTAGGAGATAAATTACTGTAACTTTTTTAATTTAAAAAAATAAAAGTCAATTGATATGTGCGGAGCACATGTTAAGAGGCTAGTTATAAGAACCTATAATAATGTATTTTCTCCAAGCATATTGTCCATCCTTTCATAAACTTCACCCACCTTTTGACCATCACCATCACAATATTTAATTAAAAAATAAATTGGCTTTGTGATATTCACTATAGCCAGCACATTGTCCCAAATGTTGTCTGTCAACACAGCTTGTGCTATTTCCTCCCCAAGTTTTCTTTTCTCGGCATCTAAAGTCTTCACCCAATCTTTCCATTTTCGAAGAATTACCGTACTTCCTAGTGCTTCTTTGCAATCAATAAGTCATTTCAACAAGATATAATGCAATGCAAATCTAGTTTTTGCTACTTTCAATAACTCCAATTTTGATTGACTTCTGAACATGACCAAAGCATGCATGTGAGTGGTTCAAAGAGAACTTAACAATAGTTTTTCCAATATTCTAAATTTTCTCAAACCATTCAAGCTCTTTTGCCAAATCTTTAAAAATAAGATTCAAGTTATGAACAACACAAGGCGACCAAAAGATATGTTCATGTACCTTTTCAATCTCTCTTCTAGCAGATTCACAGTTTGCTGCATTGTCAATGACTATCTGGAGGACATTTGATGATCCCACCTCTTCAATTGCAGCAAGCATAAAGTCAACAATATATCACTTCACCGGTTTTTGGTATCCCACTTCCTTTTTGTTGTCCATTAATATTGTCGCTTTTGGGTTGTTTGCTTCGATTGTAGCAGTCATTGATTCCTAGGGTAGAGCTTTTGAATTGATAAATATAAAGCAGAAAGTTGATGGACAACTAGAAACGGGCATGTAATACTGATTAGGGCTAGTTTGGGATTGCAGTGACTTAAAAAAAAAAAAAAAAAAAAAAAAAAAAAAAAACTGCTTCTGCTGCTGTGTTGTGAAAATAATCAGATGTGAATTAAAACAATTAAGTGTTTGGTAAACAATACTTTTAAAAGTACGGTCAGCACATAAAACAACTTCATAGCGTGTTTGAATACACAGTAGCTTCTAAAAGTAGCATTTGAGTTGCTTCTAAAATCTGCTGCGAGTGACCTATAATTTTTAATTAAAGCTGCTTTCTATTTATTTACCAAACACAATAAAATCTAAAATTTTAAACAAAAGCTGAAATTTTTTTTAAAACGAAACAATCCCTAATGGGGCCTGAGAGAGAGAGAGAGAGAGAGGAGTGAATTAGTTGATGTGAGTGACGCATAGAATGAAATGACCCAGTGTTTATAGTTGCAACTTGCAAGGGAATATCATCTACGCATGAGGAAATCAAATCCCTACTCCTGTAGCAATCAGGAAATGGTAATTAATCCCATACAGACTAGGAAATCGATAAGCACTAGTGATAAGCCTTTGGGTATGGATTAAACATGAAAAGAAAATAACAATAAAAGAATAAGGAAGTCAAAATTTTAATCTCACATCACGTAAAAGACAACATATGCATGAGGCCATGAGGGCAAGCTCTATGTCCCCCTTTGTATTTTGCAGTTTCATTAATCAAGGTTTGATGACAGCCGCACAGGTCCTTTTTTCAACATAAAAATCTAGGTAGATAACTCTAATATAAAAAGCAACATATACAATCATACAAACAAGATTACAAGAATGAGCAATATACCAAAAAACACCGTATTGGACACATATTTTCCGACATCAACAATAGAAAAGCTGGACACAAAATTTCATGTGTATTATCCATCGACTTATGGGTCATCTCCAATGTCACCACTCATGTTGCATTGTCGAACTTGCATTTGGCAGATCAACTGGAGTTGCTCTTAGTCATGATAATTTAAAGAGTTCGTAAAATTTGAACAAGAAGAAGGATAATTTAGGTAGTTTGATTAGATCTAGAGATCCGGTTTGTCAAAAGAGAAGAGGGGTCTGATATACTAATTGGGTTAGTGAGAAAGGTAAAGGACGAGGAAGAAGAAGAAGAAGAAAGATGCTCCCACTAAAGCTGGTACGCTCTCTGGTCTTCGGAGAAACCATCAACAACAACCCTCTTCTTATGGACACCGACGACGACGACGAGGAGGAGGATCGCAATGTCGTCAAAACCCCATTGCTCCTTTTCCTCCCAACCAAAGAGCTCGTCACCGACACATACAGACTCGCCACCATAGCCAGAGACATGGGCATGGACTTGCACCCAACCGCTTCTCTCTCCCACATCATTCTCTCACACCCACCACCGCCGCCGCCGCCATCGTCGTCGTCTCCGTCTTTAGGATCACCGTCCTCGTTTCCTTCAACATGGTCATCCACGTCCCTGTCGTCAACTTCTTCTCTTCCCGAGGACACAGTCCCCCTCCCCTTTCCTTCGCTGATCGCAGCTCCGATTCCGCATCTCCGGGCCTTCGTCAAGATGTCCAGAGGTCTGTTCAAGCTGGTGTTCGCGCCGTCGGAGTGCATAGCCAGTGACGCCGCGAGTACCGAGAGCCATTGGAATTGCTGCTCGGCCTCGCTGTTCTCGCGGCTCACCGGAGATAGAATGGACACAATGGAGGGGTTTTCGAGGGCTCTGGCCGGAGTTGCGTGGACCCTTTTCAAGACTAAGGAGAACGGTGGTGGGAAATCGGTGTACTTGTTCAGGAAGGTTGATGTGAACAGGGTTCGGGCCGGGGAGTGTAGGATTCGGGAGCTGAGGTTGCCTGCATTGGATTTTAGGAATGCCCCTTTGAGGATTTTGCAGTACATTCTTCTTATGACGGATGACATCTTCTATCTGGCATGAACTGTAAATGGGTATGTTGTTTTTATGGTCATTTGTAGTTGCCATACAGTTTGTATATAATCTGTACTAAGATCTCAGTGAATTATATAAAATGTCTATTGAACTTGTTTTGCCAATGTATGCTAATGGTTGCCGTAAATTGGATTTGGTGCGTTTGATATACATGAAGCATGGACCATTATTTTGGATTGCGTTAATGATGGTAGCTTATTGCAGATCTACTTGTTGACTGACATATTGTTATATGTAGTAACTTTGCAGTTGTTTTGTTTTTGCTTTTTTACCCATTTCAGCGTTCTTTTATCAGCTCCTGACCTTCACACATAAGGCTGCTCATTTGCTGTGTTATTTCTAGGAATTTAGAAAACATGTATACAAACTGGGCAACTCCCAATGTCATTCTGTGAAAAACTTCAAACCATCAATCCTTATTCCTTTGAATAATAAGAATAATTATAAGATTAACAAAAATATTGCGTCTAATGTGGTGGTCACTGGCATGAGCTGGAAAGAAGAAATGCCTTACAATATTTGTATCAGTATGTGAGAGAGGGGTGTATGTGTGTGTTGTTTTTTTTTTTTTTGTGGGTGGTTGGGGGTTCTACAGTTTACCCCTGAGTATTGCTCTTTCCCTACTTTATAGCATACCCCGGTCTTCGTCATTCTTGTACAGCCAGCAGGTGTGACCTCCATTCTTGGTCAGATGTATTCATTTCCATTGTACCTGAGACCTTAAGATCTATTTCCATTTCTCGAGGTGAGAAAAGAGCTTGGTGTCTCAAGTCTTCACTCATGTTTTCCTGCAATTCTTTTCTTAGTTTCTTAGTCATGGATCACCATTCCCCAGTTCCAGTCCATCCTTTATGATTTAGACAGCAGAAATGCCTCTTTGGCCTGGAATATTTCTCATGGAAGGGTAAATTTATGGGAGACTCTACTACGGAAGAGAACCCCCTACATTTACACACACACTAAAGCACATTGTACAAAGGTGCACCAGAGAGTATAGACCACTTATTCCAGCATTGTCCAGTGACTTTTAACTTGCAGTACAATCTTCTTGAGTCCCCAATGGCTCCATTCTCTCGTGAATGAGAACTTTTGCGCATTTGGTGGTGGAGTGAAAGCTTAGGGTACTGATGTTTTGGCATCTTTGGGGAAAAACTGGGTTCTCTTTTGATGGACTGCAGATAAGCTCTTGGATATATTATTATAAACATCACAGCTGATTTAGATTTTTTTATTATTCTTTTGAGCAATTATTTATTCAGCTACAGAGCAAGGACTTCCTACAAAAGAAGGATAAAGAAACTTACTGGAGAACACTCCCTATAGCAAGTGAATTTTGTTAGAAATATAACGTTAGTGAAGAATTTGATTTCTCCAAACCCTATGTTAGTATAATTCCTGTTACAATAACCAGCTTCGGGGGCTTGAAGCCTTGTTAAACCTTTGTTGCATCTCTAATTCATAGTCTTTAAAACTGTGCACAAGTTGATTTCAAGTTGAACATATGAATGAGCTATAATGTAGACGGCATAGAAGGATGTTTGCAGTTTTTTTAGGTTAAGTGGATGGGGCAAACTAGGAGGGTTGTTGAAGAGGATTCGGGGTCGGATGTGGATGAATTTTGAGTCAGAGTTAATTTGTTTCTCTGCTTTGTGGGCATCGGTTCCTGTAGGGTTCAAAATTCAGAATTCACACAATGTTCCATATCAGCTTTTTGTTAGACTGGAAGATGGAGTATAGTTCATGTGTTATATATTTTATTAGCTTGAATCATAGAAAATAGATATAGCTTATAAAAACATCTATTCAGTCAATGGAAAATTGCTACGTGATTTGTTCTGATGCAAGTAGTAGCTAAGGAAGCTCACAGTTTATCTGAAAAAGAGAAAAAAGGAAGCTTAATGTTGGAAGGAATTTGTCCAAACATCTTCCATGTCAACTCCAACATCATTTGAACTTGATTATCTCTTTAAGTATTACATATCAAATATAAATATATGTAATTGAAGCATGCAAGCATATGTAGGAAGCAAGATATATTTATTATATGTATATATGAAGGAAACTATATGTTTCAATTAGAGATTTTACATTCTGTAATCTGTATTTGCAAGTTTTCCCGGTGGTGTTCTTTTTCTTTGTGAATGTGTGAAAACCATTTACTTATTTTGGTTTGTGTGCGGTCTTGAACATAAAATTTCTCTGCCATACACTTTTTTTAACCCAATTGTATGTGGACAGCATTGCCTTAAGTATATGCAGAATGAAAACAAAAATGAAAGTTTCTATTTCCATTATTAGACTAGAGAAGGGATTCACTGTTGTGAGAGTTTCATAAACAGGCACAGGAAAGACATTTAACAACTGATGAGAATTAGGATTTGTTATTTTATCTGATCTTCTTGTTGCCTCTCATCAGTACTTCCAGATCTGCTAAACTGTGCATTTGGTTGGTTTGTCTGTTTCCATTTCTGCATTCCTTTATCAAATCCCGATCTTCAGAAAAAAAAAAAAAAAAAAAAAGTGTGGTTGGTTTTCCTGTTGCATTATTTCACTTTTTAATTATTTTATAAATTCAAAACATGAAAATGCTACCAATTCCTCGAAATATAACATGACAAAATTGGAACCAAAAGTTATTTGCCTCTTTATGCAAGGCATTTTGGTTTTGTCTTCTAATATTTCAATTCCTTCCTTGTTGGAAAGGGTGAAAGAACTGGGTTTGGGAGTAATATTGGGTCCGGAGTTCCTGTCTAACGAGTAGCATGTATGCTTTCCATTCTTGCTATCAGCCTAATAGGGATGGAATTTTAGTTTCCATAGAAACCTGAGAGACCATGAGATTGGAGACCTCATCCCTGCTCTCCTTGATTTAGAATTTCCCCTTTCATGCTGTAGAATCAATAGAAGAGCCTAATGTCTCAAGTTTTCACAAATGTTTACTTGCAACTTCTTCAACTGTGCATTGGATGTTGCTATAGAAAGTGGAATCCCTGATTATTCAGAATTTCACTGTTTGTAGCAACATTTCAGGCTCTCTATACATTTCAGTTTCATATAAGTTACATGATTGCCCGTTTGCCCTCTTTAGTCATGATTGTAAAGCTGCAGTCTTCATCTTTGAGTGTAGATTGGGTGGTCAGAGCTTTGTGTCTGTAGCTTTTATGATTTGAATTTGTCGGTGTGGTACAACTTTGGTTTTGCTATTCACTCTGTGTTTGTATATTATGTGGACTGCTTGCTTGTCCATGCTTCTTCTGTACAAAACATACAAATTAAAGTGGAGAGAAATGGCATCTACTGGAAAAGAAAGAAAACATATTAGAGGACATCCTCTAATAGTAAATGACAGTGAACTTGAAGCACAGACAAATTCCCTAATCCTTGGCAGTTTGCAATCGTTTTAGTTCATGAAATAACCAGCTAGAATTTTCTCCTGGAGTGGTACGTTGCAAGAGGTTGGTCTTAGCTGCTAGGTGATTTTGGTTCCATTTTATGGGCATGCTTCTCACCTAGACCGCCTTTGCAGGATACTTCTTGTGCTAGCTGTGCTTATCTTTCATAGTTTCACTTTGTTTGTTAGCAGCATAAGTTGGATGTTATTAGTTTGTTTGTGGGCTCAGTCCCCATTCTCTTGTATTGTTCTTTCGGCTTTGTGGTTTTGGTATTGGCCCAGTCCCCCAACCCTTATGTACCTTTCTTATCATCAATAAAATTTCTTGTAAGGGCATTGCCCTTGCCTAGCTTCCTGGGAGGGAAACAAAAAAAAAAAGCAGCAGCAGCTTGACCCTTCTTTAGTTCATGCATAAGAGATGATTAGATCTCTAGTGCATGGTCTCTAAAGCTAGGTACTTATCTAGTCTTGCAGGGTGAAAGCATCGGTTTACGAGTTCATTTCATGTAGAATATAATCATATTATGATATCAGTATACAAAAATTCAGGTAAATATTGGGGAGGATGAATGCTCATAACCTCACACAAGCAATCAACCATTCCTAAACCAGCTACTGAGAAGAACAAGGGGAAGAGATATATTTTGCTCCCTTAAGTCTCAGGAGGATGATATAAGTGAAGCCTATCAGCTTAGGAAAGGAGCATTGCTGTGAAAAGGTAATGAGAAGGCAAGCATATCAGCTTACAAATAGAGATAAAGACGGGGCTGGGGGGAAGATTTCTTCCCCGCAGATGGATCTTAACTTTCAACTTGGAACTTGAAGCCTCTTTCAGTTTTGCGAGACCTCTTAAGAATGTCTTTTGTTCGAATGTTAAAAGGCAATGATGATTTCATCATCAACAATGAACATTTGAAATTACGGGTACATGATATTGCAAGACTTTGTTTTTGGAGATGACACTGGACATTTGAAAATTTTGAGGAATACCAATGTATTCATTCTTGAACATCTTAAAAGAACTAAATTTCATTGTTAAAGAGCTGAATTTTATTCTTGAAAATAAGAAAATGTACTATTAAAGAGGAGGAGGGAGGAGGGGAAGCAAAAGTATTTCTCCTATCTCCTCCCTCAGTTGTTGGTGATGGAGACTTCTGTTGTAGAGTCATTATCTCAAATTTTCATATTGTATCATCCCTTTTTATTTGGAATATAGATTATTACTCTATGCCCATAGCCTGTTGGTTATTTGGAAACGCCCATAACTTTGGTTAATAGTCGTCGATTGAGGATGTTACCTGGCGTTTATGCTAAGATCTTGGCTCTTCAAGGTGATGAGCACCGTTGGACTCCGATGATTATGATACAGGCATATAGCAGAGCTGACCTATTACTTTTTAGTGAGCAGCTGGCCTCCTTGGGATCCGGTTGTGATTCCCCCACCATTCTATATTCCAGATCAATTAGATTTGACATGTCTCTACTAGTGAACTGCTTATTCGGGAGAGTCTCAATGGCCAGTTCTCATTCCATCTCATCAATCGAGGGGACAAGAAGTGGTTACTGTCTAAGAGTCGATGGTATTTTCGATCGGCAAAGGTGGTGCTTGGTGATTCTGATGGAATAAGTGATGGGGCTGCCTGACATCTGCGTGCACAACCTCGAAATGGGTTCGCAAGGTCGATACATTATTGGGCCGGGTCGTTCATGTAGATGAGCACCTTATGCGGCGTAATGAGACTCGAGCTTTTAGATTCAAGACAAGACCTTTTCTTTGTATGATAGGTACTAATTTGATTTTTGAATATGTATTAGTGAGTGGACTTTGTGGTTTTCTTGAGCACAGGTTTGCAGGTTGTCGGGGACCTCCCTATACATAGCAGCGGTGGCTCACTCGCTGCTCCTCGGGTTTTTGTGCCCCTACTACTATTCCTATTGTGAGGTCGTCGGAGATCTCATAGGTCGCCAAAGAGGTTTATTGCCCCCTCATAAACCTTTATTTCCCCCCAATACACCTTTTTTTTTTTTTTTTCTTTTTTTGAATCAACAACGAACTTATATTAGACCAGGCCTCAATGGAGGTACTGAGAATCGTGACGGAGAACATCACGAATACAAGTAGGTGCTAGACCTATCCAGATACAACTATTAATTGCTTCAAAGCCTATGCCAGCAAGCCTATGTGCTACCATATTGCTGGAGCGTGGTTGATGGCGTATTTGAACGTTTGGAATTGTCTGCATGGCCCTCTGTATGTCATCAATTAAACCCCCATTGGCCAAGAGAGTATGGTCTGTGCACAGAGCCTCAGCTATGGCCATGGTGCTGTCGCTTTCTACAACCACATGCTGTATATGAAGGGAAATAAGGAAATCAATGCCGGCTCTAATTGCCATAAGCTCACATTGTTTCGGAGATGCAGCATATGGCACTGGACTGGCAAATGCTGCTACAAATCTTCCTGATGCATCCCGTAAAATTCCGCCAATGCCTCCCTTGGTTGTTGATGACAAGAAAGCCGCATCAACATTCAATTTAAACGCTCTATTTTCAGCAGGTTTCCATCGAGGTCGCGGATGCGCTTTCGGTTGTTTGATTCCACCCCGAGCTTTCTGAAACTCTTCGAGCCATGAGAAGCTGCTCAGTAATACATCTTGAGCAGTTTGTTGTGTTCCTGACCATAGCATGTTATTCCTGTTTTTCCATATAGCCCATATTATCATCATTAGACGTGCCAAGTTTTCAGCACTCAGTGTTAAGGCTCTTTCTAGCATCCATTCTTTGAAGTGGAGTGATGGTAAAATAGTGCCCTGCAGATTAAAAGGAGCTGCTGAGAGTATAGTTGTTGCTATGGGACATTTGCAGAAAAGGTGGACCACATCTTCCACTTGATGATTGCAGAGTAAACAGTTGGTGGTACCATCATAACCCTTAGTAAGCAGCCTCTCTCTTGTGGGGAGCAAATTATGACAAGCTCTCCAAACACAAATGCTTACCTTACCAGGCACTTTGGCCTTCCAGATATTCTTCCAGAGGTCTTTGTATGGATCTCCATTGGATGTAGAAGTGAGAGTATTCTGCATAACATCTGCTCGTGCGATCCAGTATGCAGACTTAACAGAGTAATATCCCTTCTTTTCCGGCTGCCAAACTAACCGGTCTGGACAAGGAGTGCGACTAAGAGGAATACAAAGAATCCTTGAGGCAATGTCATTGGGGAAGATACTATGAACTAACTCAGCCTTCCACTGTCGAGATGTGCCATCAATGAGGTCTGCCACCTTGTGTAAAGAGGTGCGTTGAGGTCTAACCGGTTGATATAAGTGTTGTATAGGGATCCACCGATCAGTCCAAATATTAACCTGCTCCCCATCTCCAATTTTCCATTGTATGCCAGCTTGTAGTACAGCTCTGCCGTGTAGGATACTTCTCCAGGAGAAAGAAGGAGAATCACCTACAGTAGCCTCCCAGAAAGAGCAGTGTGGGAAATATAGAGCCTTATATAACCTAGCAACCAAAGATTGCGGATTGGAGATAATTCTCCATCCTTGTTTAGCAAGCATGGCTATATTGTAAGCATAAATGTTTTTGAAACCCATACCTCCCTCTTGTTTGGTCAAGCAAAGCCTTTCCCAACTTCTCCAATGAATTTTCTTCTTCTCATCAGTGTCCCCCCAAAAGAATGAAGCACATAGTTGGTGGATTTCATCACAGAGGCTTTTTGGTAGCAGATAACAATTCATGGCGTAGAGAGGCATTGTTTGAGCTACGGCCTTGATGAGGATTTCCTTACCAGCACAACTCAGGATTTTGGACTTCCAGCTGATTAACTTCTTTGACAGTCGTTCTTTGATGTAGGCAAATTTTGCTGTCTTGGACTTTCCAACTCTCAATGGTAAGCCAAGGTATTTATCATGCTCATCTTTTCTTTCTACCTCAAGGATAGATGCCAGACTATTCTGAAGAGCAATATCAACATTCTTGCTGAAGACCATACTGCTCTTTTGGAAATTAACTTTTTGACCCGAAGCTTGCTCATAAATTTTGAGGATGCGTTTAATTGCATGACATTCCTCGTTAGTGGCTGTTCCAAATAACAAAGAATCATCTGCAAAGAATAGATGATGAAGGGTGGGAGCTTGTGGACACATCTTCAGTCCCTGAATCAAGTTACGTTGCGTAGCATTGGTGATGAGGGCCGATAGACCTTCTGCACAGAGAATAAATAAGTAAGGTGATAGTGGATCACCTTGTCGGATCCCCCTGGTAGGTAATATGTGTGGAGTTGGCTCTCCTTGTATCAATAAAGAATAGCTGACTGAGGTAACATTGTTCATGACCATGGTTATCCAATTTGGATGGAACCCTAGTTTGGTCAGGATAGCTTGCAGGTACGGCCACTCTAGTCTGTCATAGGCTTTACTGATGTCTAATTTCAAGGAAAAGAAACCAGTTACTTGCTGACGAAGCTTATGCATGAAGTGCGCTACTTCATTAGCAATTAATGTGTTATCAGAGATTATTCTTCCTGGTACATATGCACTTTGCAGAGGAGAGATGATGTGAGGGAGCCAAACTTTGAGTCGATTTGCAACAACCTTGGAACAAATTCTACAGATGACATTGCTTAAAGCAATTGGTCTAAATTGAGCAGCCTCTTTAGGGTTTTTTAGCTTCGGTATTAAGCACAAATAGGTGAAGTTAATGGCTTGCGGTATGTTTCCTGTCTCCACAAAGCTACGCACTGCCATACACATATCAAATCCCACCACATGCCAATATTTTTGGAAAAAGAAAGGGGACATACCGTCTGGGCCTGGACTCTTTGATGGATGCATTTGAAATAGTGCAGTTTTAATCTCTTCATCTGTGTACGGCTGCATAAGACTGTCATTCATTTCAGGTGACACCTTTGTTGGTGTTGCCTGGATAATTTCTTCAATAGCCTCTAAGTTGGTACCCTCAGTGGAGAATACCTGCTGAAAGTAAGATAGTAGGAGTCTCTGAATTTCATTTGGTTCAACTTGCCACTGCCCATGTTCGTCAGTAAGTCCTCTGATTAAGTTCTTGCTCTTACGGTTAGTAGCCCTCCTATGAAAGAAGGCGGAGTTTCTATCCCCATCCTTAAGCCAAATGGCACGGGATCGTTGTCGCCAATACTTCTCTTGCTGAGCTAATAGTTGACTGTGTTTAACATGTAACAGTCTTTGTTCTTCATATTGTTCCGGAGAATATGGTTGACGCATGAGATCATTAAGCTTCTCTTGGATGACTCTCATCTCCACTTTTTGATTATTGAGCTCAGATGAGTACCATTGCATCAAAGTATTTCCAGTATCTTGAATTTTTAGGGCAGCCTGTTGTAGTGCATTACCAGTAGATGGGCTGGACCAGGACTGCTGTATGAGCTCCCCACATCTAGGGTTTTCATGCCAACATTCTTCAAATCGAAATTGCTTCGTGATTTTCCGCCACCTTAGCTTTTCTGCACTCACAACGATCAAAATTGGACAATGATCAGATTCACTAGGGTTTAAAGTGAGGACACGACTGTAGGGAAATAGAGCCCGCCATTGTGGAGTTTGAAAGCCCCTGTCCAATCGCTCTTTGGTGTACTTATTACTCCACGTAAAACGACTGCCAACAAATCCCATATCAATAAGATCACAGTTGGCCATAGTTCTTCGGAACGTGGCCATGGGTGCTGCTGCTCGTTTGGGGCCTCCAGATTTATCATTGTTCGACATGATTTCATTGAAATCACCAGCCATAAGCCATGGCAGGGTGCATGGTTCGGCTGCTAGGGCTTGGATGAGTTCCCATGTTCGGTGTCTGCCATTCCTTGCAGCAACCCCATACATACCAGTAAATCTCCATTTATGAGTCTCCTCCGGTTTACCAACCACAACATCAATATGATTAGGAGATCGAGATCGTAGCGATACATGAGTATCATCATTCCAGATCAAGGCGACCCCCTGAGAATCCCTTTCCTGCGGATAGCAAATGTTATCCTTGAATCCCAGTCTTCGAGTGAGCGCATTAATATGCTCTTTTTGTGCTAGGGTTTCTGCCAGGAAGATAATACTAGGTTTGCGGGCTTGAACAATATCAATAAGGGCCCTTTGTGATTCAAAGTTGACAATCCCCCTGCAGTTCCAGACAAGGACGTTGCCATGAAGCATGAGTGGATGATAGTGGCCGTGGACGCGGCTTGTAGTCGTCGCAGATGGTGGAGCGGCGCTTAGGGTTTTATGTGGTTACTTTTATCACATCTATATATAATTACATTAGCCCCCAATACACCTTTAGGTAGTCAGAATGAGAATTAATTTCTCTAAAATTAGACAAATAAAACTTTAATTAAAGAAAAAGATGAGGAGATTACATCAATTCAAAACTTTTATTTAGGGGGGGTAATAAATGTTTAAATGTTTTATTAGGAGACAATAAAACATTTTTTTTTTCTTCCTTTCTAGGCCTTCTACCTTTATTTTAGGAAAAAAAAAAAAAACAGAGACCTTGTGAAATGAGAGGTTCCCGCCAAAATCCCCAGTGAGTTCTCAGACACGGTTAATAGCAATTTTAGAGGAATTGTCAAGGTTGTCAATGACGACGGTGCTGAAGCCGCCGAGTAAAAGCTGCAACACGGTGTGGCTACCGATGTAACCGGCCCTGCCGGTGACCAGAATGGTCTTGGCCATCAACGCCGATTTGGAAACACACAGAGAGTGAGAATAAAGAATTGGTGCCCTATTCGTAGAGGACGAAGATGATGACTGCGGTGCACGGCGGTTCCTGGTCGACATTTTCAGGCCAAAAAACCTAACTCGATCACCTATCAGTTCAGCGAACGCCAAGCGAAGATCGCCTACTGCTCCTCCAATCAGATCTGAGATAGAGAGAGAGAGAGAGTATTTCAGATTGGAGCCTCAGTGGAGGCTTGACCAGGACGATGACCTCGACATCGCCACCATAAGAGAAGTGAAGAAGGGTTGGTTTTGGTGACGAGCGACGACGGCCATGAGCGTGTGTGTTGCTCGTGACCAGAGAGAGGGGCATGGCATGGATGTAGTTTTTTAATTAGGCTGAGGGTAAAAATGTCAATTTAGTTTAAATTGTGTTAATAGGCATACAAATCTGTTACTGAGGCAAGTGAGTTAATTTTGGCCAATTTTGGTGCTTTTGGTCAAAAATCAATAAAAAAAAAATCAAATGTTTAACTGATATTTTAACGAAGGATTTAGCGAAGTGATTACTTGATTCATAGTTGAGTGACCAAAGTTAAATATTTAAAAACTGGGTGATCAAAATGTGAATGAGTCATAGTTGAGTAACCATTTATGATATTCTCTATTTTTGTGTGGTACCGCCGACAATAGGGGTCGTCTAGAATATGCTGAGTCCCTTATGTCGCTAATATATGGCTACCTATTAAGGAAGAACAAAGGTCAGAGGGAGACTGGGGTTGCCGGTCTATAAACCTCAGATGCCTAAGTCAGTATTTGTGAAGATGTTGACAAGTAACGATACGGAAAAGGGAATAGAATGTTCTACCAGATTTAGCAGCATGTGTGCCTTTTTATGGCACTTATTCGGACCTGCTAGCTTGTCCACTGTTTTCGATGTGGGAATGTGGAAACAAACTCTTGGGGTAACTTGCTGGTGCTGAACCAACTTGTTATCTAAGTGTTCCAGTGCATTGCCTCCGACTCTAACAGATTCTCCGAGCATGTGGTGCTGGTGTTCGTGTACCATTTGTACATGGTATGAACATTCTCCCTTTCAGATATATCATATGACATCACTTTGTTTAAACTTATATATATATATATATAAAATTGGAAGTTGAAGAGTTGAATTGTGATCCGTTCGCTTCTGATCTCCTGTATACATATATGAATGTGTGTATGTACACACACATGTAAACAAACTTTTTTATAAATGCTCTAAAGAAAATATGGTGACCTAATTGATAATATAAGTCCTGGAAAAACACTTACAAGTAATTCACTATAAAAAAAAAAAAATCATATGACCACTAAAAACATGTTTTTTTTTCTTTCTTTTTTTCTTTTAAGAATTGAACCAAATATATATATATTAAGTTCAAGGGATAATACAAAAGAATATAAGTATACACAATCTAGTGCGAAAATCAGGACAAAAGTAGTTACCTACTAACTATGTCGGCTGCTTGCAATAATCGCAAAAACAAACTTACATAAACCGATCGGAAGAGATTGGATAAATAGCATTTTTGTCGCTTTTCTTGTTGAATAAAACCATTGAGCATATTTGACGACTGTTTTTGTCACCCTTTCAGGTCCACCTAAGTTCTTACCCATTTCTTTCTCCAGACTCCAGCAGATATTCACACACAGTTGCAGAGATTTCAATCACACTCAACCCAATGTATGTGCCCTTTCTTCCTTTCTCTTCAGTTTCTTTGTATACCCAATTGCCATACATGATTGTATGTATATGTAGCGCTGTCGAATTTCCACCCAGTTGAGTTGGGTTTTCATACTAGTTTATGAGATGAGAAAGTTCGGGACTTGATTCGATCCCTTTCTCTTTTAATATTTGAATTTGGATTTGGGTTTCTGGGTGTGGAATTTTTGGTGGGTATGTTGGGGAGGACCATGTATTAGCTTTTTATTTTTTATGCAAGTCCTTATCTGGTGCTTAATTTATAGATTGATATATGACTTCCAATTAGAAAATGGTATTTGGGTTGAAATAGTTTTTATGCTTTCATATTGTTGGCCTTATTTCTCCTTGATACTCATTGTCAAAGATGAATTGGGATATAATATTATCACACTTGGATCAAAAGAATTGTTTTACTCTTTTTTTTATCAATTATGTAGATGGAATCGGTTACTGATCTCGAAATGTAGACAATTCACAGTGATATTATGTTGTTGGTTACTGAACTGACTGATTTTTCTGTGGGGTTTGCGGTTGCTATACTTGAGATGATATTCCCTTGAATAGCATTGTCTTCTCTTTTGTTAACTATGACTTTGTCCTGCACATGCCTCTGGCATATCCCTCACGCAGCTGTTTTTTGAATGTCAGAGGATCTAACAGTAACAGGGTTAATAATCATTCTACATTGGAGTGATAGTTAGCTTAAAATCATCAGTGGAAGCCATAACCAGATAGTAAGGTTGGATATCTCTACATTCTTCAGTGTCTTTACCAGCAACCTCTCTTGCACCAAGACCTTGTATTATGCTTAAGGGCTTAAGCCACTTTGAGGGTTGGGACAAAAATTTGTGTTCCTTTTCAACCTTTTACTGGAATTGTAATGCTTATTCTATATTCTTAGAGTTCACAATGGAGAATTGGCCTCATTAGCTTGGATTAGGGGAAGTCAATATAAGTAAAGTGGTGGAATAACTTGCATACTTTTTGAAATAAAAGCCTCGACTGGTTCGATGGGCAAGGAAAACTTATCAGAAGCTGAGGTTGGAGTCAGTGAGGAAGGTGGCTCACCTAGACAGAGTGATTATCTAGGGACTCACCCACGCCATAGTCTTGACAAGGATGCCGGACTGCCAACTTGTCGTGTGTGCCATTGCGCTGAATCTGACAAAAGGGGAGATGCAGCATTAGAGTTCTTGGGTATCACTCCTCCTTTACAAGAAGCATGCATAAGCCACAGGGAAGTAAATCCTGACAGCAATATAGCCCTGAAAGGTGCTGAAAGTTATAGTTCTGTCAAGAAAAATGTTGGAAATGAACCTAGGTTTTTGGAGTTTATAGGCCCTGATGGAGAAGTTTTCATTTGTAGTGCTGATTTAGAAATGGGTTCATGTCAGCATCAAGACACTTTACTGGAGCTTGGTTGCTCTTGCAAAAATGACCTTGCTCTAGTACACTATTCATGCGCACTCAAATGGTTTATCAACCATGGGTCCACTGTTTGTGAAATCTGTGGACGTGTTTCAAAGAATATCAGAGCTACAGATTTCAAAAAGGTTCTTCTTTCATTGAAAGAGTATGAATCATTGAGGGAAAGAACTGCTAGTGGGCAAACTGATCCGCCACATGCCAATACAAGTACAGGTGTAGATCCGGATGCTGTAGCTGCTATTCGAAGGCAACGGCTGAGTGAGATTTCCCTGTGGTTCAGTCCACATAATAATGGTAACGTTAACAATAATACAAATGACAATTCTGTTGCACTTTCACAAGTTGCATCAGAAGAACCTCAGAATACTGCGGTTGTCCCTGCTGAAAATGTTGCAACCAAATGGGCTATGGAAGCTACTGCTATTCTGCTTGCCACAGGGCTGCTTACCGTTACTATAGTGTGGCTTTTAGCTCCTCATGTTGGGAAGGTATGTCAGTTTGTTCTATTTAAATTTATTAAAGATGTCTTAGATAATAGTTTATTTTCAATTCCTTGCCCTCTGTTGGGAACATTATTTATACATTTGTTAATATATCTTTACATGCTAGTCAAATTAAACTTTTCTCAAAACCTTAAGCATGAGATTAAGGTCAACAAGACAGCAGATCGGTGAAGGAATAATAAATATTGGACGTGAGAGTGCTCTATTTTCATATGTTCAAGTCTTTTGAAGGTTGAGCATTATTTTAGGAACCACAACTTTATAAATTTAGAATATATACCTGAAGTTGAGGAGAAAAAAAAAATTGTATCTCAAGGAATAGTTTGGTGTTGCAGAAAGAATTTCAGCTCTTCCGTAGAACTTCAATAAAAAACATAATCTTAATCAATCTTATGAACTCTTTTGATTGTAGTGATTCAAGTAAGTAGTAGAGGAACAGTTTAGGTTTCGGTAAGTGTAACTACCGAATATACTTCAGTGACTTATCTATCATCTTGTTCTTTGAGTTGCCACTTTCTACATGGAATTTTGAACTATCAATTACAGTGATCATTACCATTTTCTGTGGCCTTTTTTGGTCATAGAATATCTATCAATTCGCAGGCTTTATTAGCATACCATAGTGATCCAAAATTATTGCTCTACAGTAATTTTGTGACACTTTCCTAATACAAATCAGTACTGCACGTGTTTGATGGACATGTTCTGTATGACTAAAGTCTTTGTTTCCTTAGCTGTATGTTCCGGACCTCAAAATTTGTGCTACCCCTTGAACCACAAACTCAAGGAAAGAAAAAAAGAGCATATACGAGCCACCTCCTAGACTACCATGTTACCTTTCTTACGAAAAGCAGCCATGGAATTTCTCATAACAAGGAGAAAGCTGCATCACCCAATTAATGCCGGAGATGGACCAAAAAAAGAAAGCTCCAGTGGTCCTAGGGAACTGTGTAATGCAAAGGAAGTTGATCTATAGAAGACAATAATAAGGTGCTGGAAGTCCATTTGGAAAGATTGCAGGGATGAACTATTCCTAAAAGCAGGAGTGGTTGAAGGACATATACCTGCTCAAAGTGATTCCTCTTCCACAGATAGTCCATCTTCTCACCCCTTACCCCTCACATTCTCAGATTTCTTTCTGCCCAAATTGCTCTACTAGTCATCACTCTAGATCTTCCCAGAACCATACCCTTCTTCACGCGACAAAAACCTTATGGCTCTGCCAAAATGTAGTCACACACAGCTGGGATGACCCAACACAGATTCCCTCAACATCCTCACCCCTTTCTCACGCAAAGGCAAACCGTGCAAAAATAAGTGGCTCACACTCTCTGCTCCACATTTGCACATCACAGATCATTGAGGAGAAAAACAGACAGGTTTTCTCCTCTAAACCCTCAAATTAGCGATATTCTTGCTAGCACCTGTACCTAAGGGGGTATTTTAAAGACATCTGTTTCAAACGCCTAACTTTCCTATTTCAAATTGTCAATAGTCAATCACTTCCTAGGGTTCGTTAAATTCTAGATATTGCAGGAAAAAAATTCATGTCTTTGTTTCAGACCAAAGCATCTGCCCTTAATCAACTTCCTTGTCTTTGCCCATTAGGTCATTCTTTTAATTAGATCCTCTATTGCACTATGTTTTTATCCTTTTATCACAATGCATTAATTACTTTTTCATGTGACGAACGCTTGTTTGATTGCAGAAAACTGCCAGAAGTGGTCTTCATATTCTCCTGGGAGGAATTTGTGCTTTAACAGTTGTGGTTTTCTTTCGATTTGTAAGTAGCTTATCCCTTTTTTTCTTATCTTATATATTCCTTTTATCCTTAGATATTTGCATTAAGTTTAATTTATTTTTGTTGATTTGTATATGGCCAAGTTAATTTTATGGTTACTAATGTTATTTCTTAAGTCTCACTGTGCATATCTCATGGAATCCATGCAACTATGATGCGTGCTATAGTTGATTCTTGATTTCCTTGGTTGAGATTTTCCTAAAAATTTGCGGTGGCACCTTAGATCCTAGGAAGGCAATTGTGAAAACTGGTTTCCAGATTTGACATGCTTTTTTATTTTATTTTATTTTTTTCCCGACCTTTCTAAATAACCTTCAAGTTGTATACCTATGGCCATTATGCTAGGAAGTTCAGAAGAGTTAAGAAGATGAAATGCACGCTTATGACTCACAACATATTGATTTTCAGCTTCTGATTGTCTTTACGGCGACATGAATGTCTTGAAGTTTTCTTCAAGGGTTGATGCTGCAAAAGCACCAAATCCATCATCTAGTCCTAGTCTTCACCCCCTTGAAAGTAGACATCCCCGCATGGCCTAGCATATCACCACCTATACAATGGCTCTGTCTCCCTTCAAGGATTGGTCCAATGTTTGTTGCTTCTCAAACTCTATCTCAGTAGCAGATCTTGTTTTTCCATACTGTCCATTCCTCCCCTTACTATGACCATGAGAACAAAGATTGCCAATCCTCTCAAGACTAGGAGTGTGTGCCAAGATAACCAAAGTTTTGATAGCCGTCGTAATTTATTCACCTAGAAAACAAAATCAAGCCACAAAATTTCAGTTAAGTAAAATATGTTTGTGGCGTTCAATTGATTTTAAGATATCTAGTACATTATTGAAACTTTGGTTCCTTTTTACCACTTCATCTTGTACAAAAGATTGTGGATGTAGTTTTAATAGCAAATGAGGTTGTGGAGGAAGTGAGGAAAAAGAAGAATCTGAGTTTAGCTTTTACAATTGACTTTGAAAAGGCCTACGATCTTCTGGATTGGGATATTTTGGTTTTCGTAATGGAGCAAAAGGATTTTGGGGTTGTTTTGGAGTAGGTGTGGATAGGAGGGTGTTTGAGGTTAGTCAATTTCTCTAGTCCAATGAATGGGCGGCCACAGGGTAAGTTTGGAGCCACAAGAGGACCAACGCAAGAAGAAATGTTGCCACCTTTCTGTACTTCGGTGATTGATGGAAGTACGATGGTGGAAAGAGCAAGTCAAGTGAATTTTTTTTGAAGGGTTGGCTGTTCGGAGGGAAGAAATGGTAAATCTTTGCAGTTTATGAATGACACAATATTGTTCCTTCTGAAGAGGGTCAAAGTTTGAGAAGTTCTATTCCTGATTTTAGAAGTGTTCAGTGTGATATCGGCCTAAAAATTATGTTTGATTGCAGGGATAATTAAGAGAGTAAAGTGGAGGAGTTAGCAGTGGTGCTGGGATGTGACATGGGACACTGGTCTTTAGAGTATGTAGGGTTGCCTCTTGGTGGTTAACCCCAAGCTATAAGTCTTTGGCATCCAGTGGTGGAAAGAGTAGAAAGGAGATTAAAAGGAATGGAGTAAAACTTTCCTATCAAGAGGGGGATGATTGACTGGATTGAATCTGTTTTAAGCAATCTGGCAATCCGCTATACATCTCTTTTTTGCATTTCTGTAGTTGTGGCTAGAAGAGAGTCTTGTAAGTTATGGCCAATACCAGGTATATAAGCAGTTTTTTGTCGGAGGGTGTGTGTTGGAGGGAAAACAGGGTCATTTAGTCAAATGGGATGTGACTTTCTCAAGCCAAGAAAAGAGTTGTCAGTGCGGGAAGCTTTATTAAAGAAGAATGAAGTTCTACTTGGAAAGTGGCTTTGGCTCTTTAGTGATAAGAGGATGCCCTCTGGTATGCTGTCATCAGAAGCAAGTACTACATGAAAATGGTTGGGATTCCAATTTTGATAAGAGAGTAAGCTATCAGAGGAGACACCCTTGGTGCCTGTCCGGACGTTGTTGTATGATGTGTAATGATGTTGCTTAGACTGTAAATCATGTTCTCCTTCATTCCTCAATTGCAATGAGCTTATGCAGAAATTATTTATTGAGGCTAATTTCAGATGGGATGCTCCAGCTTCTTGCAAGGCCTTATTGTGTTTGAGGTATAAATTCTTTGGAGGAAAGACAAAAGGAATGGTGTTGGGAGGTTGTGCTATATTAGCAATCATTTGGGTGGTGCGCATGCAAAGGAATAAGAGTCTTTAAGGGAGCTGGGGATGAGAAGATAAAACACTTTATAGAGTTCGATACGTGGCTTTGCTCCAAGGCATCAGTTTCTCAATGGATTGGGAAGTTGTGCTTCTGTTTTAGGTGCCCTCTTCCTTAATTGTATTACTTTTGTGTTTGTATGTTTGTTAGATCCTTTTTGTAGTTGTTAAAATTGCTGGTTGATCTGTAGACGCCTTGTCCCCTAGGTACTTCCTCCGTTTTGTTAATAATAGTTTCTCTTATCTTAAAAGTAAATAAATAAAAAGGAAAAATAATAATAATAATTTTGCTCTCTTTCAGATTTAAGTTTCAGGGAAAACTTAATTATACAGGTCGATTAGGCTAGATTGCAGTTATATTTTCAACTCAGATTCATTTGTGTAAGACTTGGAAGTTGTCATGATATATATATATATATATATATCACAGTAATAACCTCTTCTTCTTTTAAATACTGCAGTTTGTGCTCACAAGAATCAAGTATGGACCGGCACGTTACTGGGCAATATTGTTTGTCTTTTGGTTTCTCGTATTTGGAATTTGGGCTTCACGCACACATGGCGCGCACAAAACATAATTCTGTTGTATGCTATTTAAGCTTGTCAATTCATCCTTTTTCCATCTCGGAAAGAAACTCAATAGAACTTCCTTTATCTTGGTCTGAGTTTATTAGTGTTTTTTAAATGCAAAAATATAAATGAGCTATGTATAGGCAATTATTTGCACTGCACTGTGATATAAATATAAGTCAACCTTTTTTGAAGGGTAAGATATCAGCAATTACCTGAAGATATGATTGGCTGCATCTGTATCTCACTATCTCTTTATTCTTTCACAGAATTTAGTTGTTAGAGTCCTATCCTTGTAGAAGGTGAACCAATTTTGGGAGAAAGGGACATATATCTCGTGATTTGTTTCAATTATTATTTCTTGTGTGAAAAGTGTATATTGTTCGGAAAGAGCAGCATGTAGTAAAGTTCGAGATCATATCATAAAGATAAATCTTGTCTAATGATTTCTAAATTAGGACAGTTCCGTGTTTTCCACAATTAACAGTTACAATTTTTTTTTTTTTTAAATCATCTTCATCAAGTAAAACTACTGCTGACAAAAGAGAGTTGAATTGGGGATTTCCTTTGTTTTCTGGATATTTAACTTCTCTCTCTCTCTCTCTCTCTCTCTCTCTCTCTTGGCTTTAAAGAGAAAAATGCATTTTGATTCTCAATGGAGTAAAGGGTTTGGCTGTGATGCAATCAATCTACAGCTTTGAGCAGTGATGTGGGAAATGCTTGAGAAGTAATGCAGATGTAGATCATCCCAAAGAGCATGGGGCAAGCAATTGGACGTCAGATCGTCCCAGAGTATCTGCCATTGCATGTAGGGTTTCTAGAGGAGCGACGAATCACAAAATTGGCAGCTGCAGAGTGGTCTTGCTGAACCTCCAAATTTAAGCTTGATCTGGGATGGATAGGATGTTTCCTTTTGAGGGATGAATCTTCGTGCCAGTTGAGGTGGAGGTATTTGAATTTCTGAAAGCTGAAGTATGAGCTGCAGCAAAAGATAAGGGTAAGTTGAGCTATGAGTTGTTAGAAAATAAGTTTTATTTCTTGCTGTCCAAGTTTGCAAAGCTAAGATAATGATTGAAGTCAATCTCACATATTTCTGTAAAGTAGTTTCATGCCAGTTCAAGAAATAAGTTCCAGTGAGATGGAATTGGACAACTAGAGTCATTAGTCCTAAGATTGTTAGCAAAAAGGGCAACGTGTAAACAGATGATCAATGGTTTCATCATGGCTTCAGTTTTACGAACAACATCTATAGGAAAAAGAGTCAGATGTAGAGAATGATTCTATTGATAATCTTGAATAACATAATCCGCTGTCAAATTACAGTCCAAGTTATTCATATCTCTTGTTCTGGGATGAGCAAATAAAGGACAAGGGAAGAAACCCAGTTAAATGTCCAAAAGTGGATAGCTTTTCCATCATTTACAATCCACCTGAGGCCATATTGAGGTAAATCTCTCGCACCTAAAGTTCCCTTCCATGCGAGAGAAGCATTGGATGCTTTCTTGGCATTGAAGAAACTAGTGTGTCTTGACCATTTTTTCTGATAAAGTAAACCATCCAAATTCGAGGGTTGGTAGTAACTTTTCTTTTTTTTTGAAATAAGGGCCGGTGCGGCTGCCCTTAAGCCTTCATTAATGAAACCATGGAATACATGGGGGGGACATGAGACCTAAACCCTAAATAACAAAGTACATCAAGAAAACTTCCTGAGATAATACCAGGAGCCTCAACTACAAACATGTATCCGAAAAAGCACCAACTAGCAACGAGCGCACTACTGGCATCTCGAATTGCTTTGACATAACGGTGACACGACGGAAAAATAACCTGATCTGTAACTCGATTACAGCTTAGCATAATTTCCATAAAAACAGATTTCCCATCATGTTGCCGCTGGAAAAAACATCCAGCGACACTAGGTTTCCACCTACCACTAGGAGGCAACGACCATTTGACAAAGCAAGTAACTCGCCACCAACCTAGAGCAGACCAGGCATAAGAGATGCACATACCGGCACAGAGGCCACTCCAAACTACCCTTACTCGAAAGAGAAGGGACTTATTTGAGGTCAGAAAGACCCAAAACCTGCAGGAAAGTAAACAACTGAAGCAAACAAACTGAACAGAAAAAACTACACACAACAACCCAAGCAAACCGCGAGGCCCAAACAGATCGACCCGGCCCGGGTTGGTAGTAACTTTTCAGGCAAGCTAAGCATTGTTAAGGCTGCTTGATTGAACCAAAGCAGCTGGCGTCATACCTAGACCTCCTTTAGATTTAGTGGGCAGGTATCCAAGCTTCAATGGGGCATTTTAACATCCCATACCCAAAAGAAACTTCTACACTCTCCATCCAGTTTAACCTATATCTTGGGACATTTGAAGCAGGAAAGGATCTGATTTCTCTTTATCCAGTTTAAAGTTCCTGATTTCCAGACTGCAAGTTTCTGCTGCATTCTGAATTAGATCAGTAGTTTCAGAGGCTTTTTCCAAAAACAATGTTATGAACTCCCATGTATATGCGTATTGAACTTGAAGAAACGGTATATGTCATTCTTTTATCTGAGAAGCTAGAGTGTTGGAAAGGGACATGTCAGATTTATGATAGTTGGATCTGTTGACCAGAAGCTTTAGAGAAAAGATCAAGGATTCTAACAATGTTTCTAGCAGCAGTAGGAGAAGCTTTGCCGAAGGCAATCATCAGTAAACGTAAGATTGGAAATTCTTTTTTTGAAAGGAAGATTGGAAATTCTTAAACCAAATGGAGAAGAAATAAGGCCTACCTGATTGTATTTAGACTAACAGCTATTTTTGTTTTTTCGTTACATGGAGGTCTTAAAAAATAAAAAAAATAAAAAAAGAGCTAAGTAACAGGCCTAGCAGAATGCCTAGATCTTGAAACTTCAGAGAGGTCATCTAGAAAGGCAGTAGCAGCCTGAGGAGGAGGATAGTCAAATAAGATGACACCCTGGTCATGCTCCAAAACCAGTCTTAGCAAGGGAATCACCAGTACAGTTGCATTCTCTGAATATATGCAAGAGATTCACAGAATTAAACTCGTAAAGTAGGTGTCTGCAGCTTCTGATAACAGCACCAAGAGGATGGGACTCAATGTCACTCTGTATAACAAGGTTTACCTTGAATGAAGACTCCTATATAATCTCCAATTTGATAATATTGCAAATTTGCAATTTAAAGACATTCTGAAACCAAGAACTAATAAGTAAACCTCAGCATCTAAAACTTGACCAATACCAAAGATGGCTGAAAACCACTGATCCAGTCTAACAACTAGTGTTTAAAGTCTTATTGAGATATACATTTAGCCAATAAAGGCCTACGTTTCTTGACAAATATTTTTGAAATGATCTTAAATGCAACATTACAAAGCCTTGACAAAGCTCCTCGATTTAGAAGGAGCAGAAAATGTAAAGATTCCGAGTGTCAGTAATACAAGGGCTAATACATTTTAATAGATGGTGAAGAGTATGGGTAGGAGTATTTCAGGGAGTAAACCTCTTCTGGAAAGTACAAAACTGTGAGCAAGTATCGGAAGTGTGCCATAAGTCCAAGTGTTCTTCAACTTCCAAAACTTGATTTCTCTTTATTCGAGTAGGAAAAACTTGATTCTTTTATCTCCTATGTAAAGCCAGTAGCGAGCTCTCTGGCCAAAAATACTTCCTTGTCTTCATAAAGAATATGAAGTTCTTGAGATATACTAGCTTCAGTTTGCGTGTGAACAATAGTAGGTGTTCGAGAGATGGAATGATGACATATTTCTAACTGATCATGAAACAATAGAATTCTATGAAATATAATAAAATATCACGAAATACAGATCTATTATGAGATTTAGCAAGAGCTTCAAGAGAACCAGTGTAAGCAAGAAATTGGTGAATAGCTGAACCAGAAACTCGAATCCCAGGCTGTGTTGACAAGAATGTGGAATATAGCATATAGAAATAAGTGTTGAAATCATGGTTACATGGTTCATTTAGGAGGCTTCAGGGTTAAGAGATGATTCCAAATATGAAACTGATTTTCTTATTGAGGATACCCAAACATTACTGCAGTAATTAAAGATTAGTGATACAGCAATGAATACAGTGATGGTTCAAAAGTACAAAAACATGCCAACTGTTATTGTTCAAAGATGTAATAGGCAACCTTCAGCGGAAACACAGAAGTTAACAAAAGGCAGCTACATAGCTAAGTTAGAAGCTCAGTCTGCATTCATCGTAGCTAGTATCAAGAGTTAAATATCCGATCAACGATGTTGGACAAATTTTTTAATCATATTATGTTGTAGTTGGTGTGCTAACAACCATGGACTATAACAAGACAGTACTAATAAGTACATCATATGAAAGTATTCTTACAAATGATGATTCGTAGAAGGATACATTCCACTTGATTACCAAAACGTTACCAATGATGTGGTACCTAAAACAAAGAATTACTATTGGCGAATAGGAACAGTAATTGCAGCAATTAATGTCGAGTAAAAGAGCTAAAAAGATTTATTACTGCATGGCTTTATCGCCAATCTTAGCTGTGTCCAACCTACTGACGCAGAGGCTCGGTGAATAATACATGGATTGAAAATGCAGCTACTCTGCGCATCAAGAAACCTCTGGAGTCTGATTCTTCTGTTGTACCATCTAGGTGCTTTACAAAAGAGCTGCAGACACTTGTTCTTGGTTTTGAAGATTATGAAATCACCCACATATACAGAGAGCACTCTACATATTACATATCCTATAACCAAAGGGAGTATGGAATTTAGATAAAATTTCTCGCTGACTGATCAAATCCCATCTTAAAGGGCGGCACAAGAGGTCCTACTTTTACTTTCACAGGTGTGGTTCTATATTTCTCAAATTTGCAAATCAGCAGTGAAATTGCATCTGTCTTGTCACTTCTAGGCAAATCAGCATGAGTACAGAGTACAGACTATAGGATCAGATAAGATAAGATGGATGCATTTGGACTTGGAGGCCTCTTGTTCCAATGGTTAGTTTTCTGTCAGTCCAGCAGCTCCAGCTTACGTTTCTTAAAGATGAGAGTACCTAGAGGTGAAGTTCCAAACTATTTCCTACACTGCACACTTTTTTCTGGACCGTCCTTCATGGCAAAATATTAACTAATACCAAAAGAAGCTCTTTCGTGATCACATTTGTTGTCCCCAAACTAAGTTTCAATTCACATCCTCGGATCTTTTTAGAAGATGTGAATTTTTCCTTGAAAGTCTGGGATACTTTGGTGTATAACTCTTCCTTCTCTAGCTGTTTTCTCTTTGCTTTGAGGACTGGATACCTGTCAACTTGAAAATAGAGTCCAATCCAAGATCATTCTGTCACTCCTTGGTCCCTTATGTAAAATTTTTCTTTGTGGTTTATCTGGAAAGTGGTGGTGCAAAGCTGTTCTTGATTCTGACATATAATCCCCAGTTTGACCATCCAGTGATTTTGCTAATTCTTCACCTTCTGCCAACTCTGTTGCCCAATCTAAAGTCTCTTGTGCACCTACTTCCTTACGATGGATTCCTCCTCCTAGTGGTAGTGTCAAATTGAAAACTCATGGAAGTAGATGGAATAATGACAATTTAAGTGCAAGAGCTGTTTTACAATGAAGACACTTCAGGGAACTGGAAATCTGGATTTGTAGAAAACTGGGAACTGGAGCTGGCCTATGATGTATGTGAGGCTGAATTATAGGGCTTATTCTACTGTTTAGAATTGACCTGGAGTCGTGATATTCGAGTTCTTGAGGTGGATCAGAATTGTGTGGTTGATGTTATTCTGAAACCTCTTTGTGATAACCACCCTGTACACATATACATAAACATATGAAATGAATTTATAATATACATTGAGAATTTGAGATCCTAAATTTCTGTAAAAGTGTTTCCAACTTTCTCAGGGACATTATATTGAACAGTTGTGCCCACAATGTTCCAAATTTCCGATTACAATTGCAAAATCAAATAGTAGAAAGTTCCAGGAGATATAGGCACAAGAGACCTAAATTTACTTTCTAGAGAGCCATTGTTTGGACATTAGAACACAGGTAGACAATATCCCAATGAGAAATGATAAAATCAAACATCACACAATTCCAGAATATGTAAAACAGCCGAATCATAGAAACAATTGTATCCATTTCCTGGTATTATACAGATCTGAGTAGACGAGTATCCACATAGAGACCAATTCCAAACAATAAAAAAATTTAAAAAAGAAGTAACTCAGCATGCCCATGGTTTGGATCTCCTGGCAAAGTATTGTGATCTTAGGAGCTCAAAATGCAATTCCCAACGAAAAGTAAAAGCTCCCCACTTCATTAATTTCAAGCAGAAAGATATATTTAAAAATAGAGACTTCCTGCACTCTCAAGCAAGATGTGCAATGAAGACTAGAGTGGCGGGTGGACAAAACCTTTACACCTAGAGAAAATTACCAAAACAGAGACAAAATAGAACAATGAAAGCAGGACGTGCATTATACCAACTAAAAGAAGCAGGCACTACAGCATGATATAGATCTAAACATAAGTGGATACTGCAGACAAACGTGATCATGTTCCACATTAATTAAATCAAAACCATCCAGTAAATTAGGTCTAAACATTTTTGAAAACTACGAGCAAAGAACCAACCATTTTCCAGTAGGAACCATAACCTTTCCGCAACTACAGATGCAACCAGAAAATTAATTTTATTCCTTTTCAATCTTATAAATGGAGTCGGTAGCTTAGTAGTTTAGTATCTAATGATGAGAATAGAAATGAAGAAGAGCAGACAAAGAATAACAAACAAAACATTAATTCAGGATGGTAACTATTATGTTATTTTAAAAGTAACATTAGTAGCTGAGATACTTTATAGGACTTACTGTAATAGGCTTTGAAACTTTACAATATTTACAAAGAATTTAGACATTCAAGTGAGTGTTTATCATCAATTCTATTCATCTAAATTACCCGCCATCTCCTGTGCTGCAGCCAAGGGTCTGTGAAGGCTCATGGCCTCCTGTGCTGCAGACACGGAGATGAGTTATTTGAAGGATTTATTTACTGTTGTATGTTCTCTAATAAGGAAATCCCAACTAAGAATTTGAACCATCAAGAAGCTATTTCCTAGAAGAATCTCAAGTTATAGAAATCCGGTTCAATACCGTAGTACCTTACCTTGATCAAGATATATCAATTTACTCATGTAAAGACCTTCATATGCTGAAAAAATTGAAGACAGATAACATCATATGAAATCGAATGCAAAATATTTCACTAATATTTGTCAATATCAGACAAGTAGTCAATAGCAGCCGATAGTAGCACTAGGTATACATTGGCACCAGTCACCATTAGAAACCAATACTAGAAGACTTTGACCGAGATTTATTCTTACTAGACAACTTCATCAGGCGTGCATGTTCTTCTTCCTCTTCCATTTTTTTTCTCCTTGCAGCCTCTTCTTTCTGCCTCTGAATCAGCTCCAACTCCCGATAGCGTTCCTCCTCTTTGGTCTGCAGTTCCAGAGCTTCTCTTCTCTGAGCCTCTTCCACCCTCCTCCTATTCTCCTCTAGCATCTTATCAAGCTCCTCTCTCTCTTTCCGAGCTTGTTCCTGAGCAATGTGGTGGCCATATCAATGCTTTGTAATGATTGCAAAAGTGAAACTTCACTCACATGTGCAAGTCATATAGATGAATAATATATGTATGTACGTGTGCGTGCGTGCGTGTTGATATGTCTATCTTAAATTCTTAATCCTATACGAACAACAAGAAACCTTAAAAGGCCAAGTAACAGTGATAATAGAGTTAGAGACAGTCTGACCAAGAGAAAGCAACTCAATACGTGATGATTATAAACGGCATATAATGTAGCTTACTATGATGGCATGCCATAATCCGCGGAGCATGTAAATGGATACCAACTAAATAACTGAACTAGCATCAGGACTGAAAACTTATGTTAAAGAGATGTAGCGATATGCTTACTTGTTTCTGTCTTGCTTCATTAAGAGCAGCTTCCTTTTCTCTTTGAAGTTGAGCTTGAACATCCTCAAGCAGCTTCTTCCGACCTTCCTCTATCCGCCTCTCTACTTGTAACTTAACATCATCAGAACCCAGCCTCTCCTCTACATTTTTCCGAATCGCTTCCTCTATTCTCTGCGCAGTCTCTTCCTCTAACCTCCTCAGCTCCGCCTCCAGTAGTAGCCTGATAGTCAGAATGCATTACAACCAAAACCACACAACAACAACAACAACAACAATTTGGGGCAAACTATCCAATCGAAATGAAATGTCCATGGCATCAATCCTTGTAACAATGGATGAAATTACCTGGCCTTTTCTTCCTCCTCTTTCTTGGCATTTTTCCGTTCAGTTGTGGTCAGACGAGGAGGAGGAGGAGTTGCAGACTTGGGTGGAGGAGACGGAGAGCTGCTCTTAGTTCTATGCCTACGACGTCGTCTCGGCGTCGGAGACCGGCTCTTACGGCGCCTGTAACTGGGCGACCGGCTTCTCCGGCGACGGGGAGAGACACTAGAACGGTTCCTTCTGTATGAATTTGCAAATGTATGAATCAGAAGACTGTAGTGTTATAAGTAAATGGAAATTTGAAAAATTGGAGGTGGGTTTTGAACTTTGAAGTGACCTGGAGGAGTAGGGTGAGCGGCTTCGATCCCTTCGGCTTCTTCCTCTCGACGGCGACTTCGATATGCTCCGTCCCATCTTTTCGTTTTTCTTCTTTCACCTCTCTTTGGATTTACACAAACGGATGTTTAAACATTTTTTTCTTCTTTATCATATCAACTACTGGTCTTTTTGTAAGTCGAACTAACAGTCTCAAACTTACAAGAAAAATGTTTATGTCACTAGACCAAATGATACGGGGGCTACAAATGTTTAAAATTGAACATCCAAATTTGTGACATTCTTTTTACATCAAAAATTAAGAATTATAACAACGTAGTCTAATTTGTAACGAGGACTTTTACTCTTGATAAGAAGACAAGATCTACCATGACCACTTTTGTGCGAGTGAAGAAGCCACCATCCATTTGCTTAGAAGAAGCTATTCTCTCAAAAAATGATAGCGTCTTGAACAAATAAGGTCAAATGAAAAGTAGTTTTTCCCACCTGTTAAACAGTGACAAGCGTGGCCCATAGCCCACTATTGTACCGATACTGTCCCAACTCAACCACCCGATAGGTGTTGGGTTTTAATTACAAAATGCCTCGGTACAATTGGGAGAGATTCACCCACTTATAAGTTATATTTTATTTGTTACTTTTCTAATGTGAGATTTTTCCTCTCCAACACGCCCCCTCACGTGCAACCTAACTCTAGGTCTGCACGTGAAATTAATTAAGAATCCAATATTGGAAATTGGGACACAAGTCTCATATTGGAGACTTGGCCAATATAACAATCCAAGACCCACATCGAACACTTGGTAACAATCCAATCGGAATTTTCCGATGGCAATTTAAGGAACCCAAATTTGGGTCAATGACAATTGGAGATGCAATTGGAGAGAGACTCGCTTTGATACCATGTTAAACAGTGACAAGCGTGGCCCATGGCCCACCATTGTACCGATACTGTCTCAACTTAACCACCTGAGAATTTCTTTCAACAAGCGTCAATACTTGGAGCATATCATGCTTACTTCTCTCATAACTAACAACCACAACCGCTAACCTTATATTTAAACGCAGCAAAATTTTTGACATGGATAGAGATTTCCTGCATTGTGAATGATGTTAGTCATGGAGTTTTGTTCAATAGTTGTGGGCTTTTTGAAACCCAGTAACGAGACCCTATTAATGTCGTTTGATGGTGGCAACAAAGGTCTCCTAATTTGCGGCCTAAAGGAAGATGAGTCAAATCAAATGTGTTTCTCTTCTTCTAACTACGATAGCATCTTATTTGGATTAGAGACAAAATTGTTGGTTTGTTGGTGAAGTAACTAGCATAAGTAAATAGTGGTTGGACAGATATCTTTTTTTTGAATCGAATGAGGTCTGCCATTTATTGAAATTGAAATATTACAGTGATACGATGCCAAAAGACATCAATACGGAAATAAAACAGTACAAAATGAAAATTACATATGAAATAGAAAAACTTAATAACGCAAGAGCCGCAACATCGAGACACAACGCTGATTTTACACTACAAATTGCAGCCGTGTAGTGAATTGAGTAGTCGATGGTTTGACTACCCATACAACTCCAACGCCCAAATTGACAAAAGCCAACTTGGCCAAGGGTGTCAGAACATGACCATGTTGGCAGACGATCTTTCACAAACAGATTACCATAGAATTGGGTCATGGATCCAATACCAGTAAAGTACAGGAGCCCCAATCCATTCTAACAAACAAACAGCCCACAAAAGATAATGGGTCGCAGTCCAAGCCCAATGTCCACCAGGATCCCATATCCGAATCCATTTGCAAAACCCACCCCGATCCCAAATTCGGATCCAAAACAGTGGAGGCCCAAAACCTGCTGCTCTTGTCCACCCACTGCAGCTTCGGCCCATGCCCAAAACAACTTGAGCCCATAACCCACTAGGTCGTCTCCCAATACCCAATGCATCTGGGCATTCAACCTTACTGCCTGCGACACACCAAATCTCCGCCATGCCGCCAATCAATGAGCTGTCGTCTGCCTCACCACTTTGATTTCGAAGATTGTCGGATTCCCATAAAAGGTCGCCTACACCACCAAGCACATATCCAAAGGTCGGACGCGACAACGTCAGCCTCATGCAATCCGGCCGGAGGAAAGCTCCCTATGGCAACCACCGATTGATTATCGTCGCGTCAGTAGCACCGCCAGAAAGAGGCAACCCATTGAGATCACCGTGACTTCTACCTTGATCCCACTCCTCCTTGTAAGCACCGCCATCCTCCGATGACGTCTCAACAGTTTGTTGGCCCACCGACACAGCCCCGGCAGCGCCCAAACTCTCCACAGGAGAAACACTGCCTCTGAAGACAACAGAGACGAAGACGAAGAGGCCAAAGCGTGAAATTTTCTCCATAAATCCTAGCAGAGTACTCTTAATTGAAATACTCTTTGTAAGGTATCCTTATTGGACACATCATATATTAAATATAATAACATTAAGAAAACAAATAAGCGAACGATTAAACAGTTAAGAATATAATAATAATAATTATCGACATACATACGATATATATTATTTATGACATGATAATATTTTGTAACAAGCAAAAAATATTTGTAAAAATGTGAAATAAGAGGGACCATAGCTTTTGCTCTCTCTCTACTTGTTACCTTCGTTATCCACTTGGCTCTGAACCATGCTCACCCTTCACTTTCTCTCCTGCTCATCTCTATCCCTTCCTCAAACCCTCTTCCATGGCCAACGCCTCACCCTTCGCCCCCTCATTTCCCCGTAATTACCTCCTTACCCCTACCCCTCCATCTTCCCGCCCTCTCCTCCCCCACACTCTTTACCATGCTGCCGCTGCTGCTGCTCATCCCATCTCATCGTCATCGTCATCCGTTAATGCACTAGGAAAGAATTACCATTACCATTCTGTCCCTCGACGAGCAACGACGACGTGCAAGGCGTCGGAGGTGTCGTCGTCCTCTGTTGCCGAAGCGTCCTCGGAGAACTGGGTGCCGGTGGTGCCGCTGGCGGCGCTGCCCAAGGGCGAGCGGCGCGTGATAGTTCAGGACGGAGAGGCCATACTGTTGCTCTGGTACAAAGACCAAGTCTTCGCCATTGAGAATCGCTCACCGGCCGAAGGAGCTTACACTGAGGGCCTCCTCAATGCCAAGCTCACTCAGGTCATTCTCATTAATTAATCTAATCACTAAAATTAGTCCAACTAATTATTTGCGAATTATTTTATCCGCGCGGTAATATATATAAGTGGGAGGTCCTGAATTCGACTAAAGTCTAACTAATTATGTTTACTTAATTGATTTGTTGGTTAGGATGGGTGTATAGTGTGCCCATCAACTGATAGCACATTTGATCTGCGGACTGGTGCCATTAAGGAATGGTACCCCAAAAACCCGGTGCTGAGAGCTCTCACACCGGCTTTGAGGACTCTTTATGTTTATCCTGCCAAGACTGATGAAAAGAACATCTACATTAGCCTCGAACCCGGCACCGTAAATTCTGATGCAGCTGCCGAGATTGTGTTCAGTGGCAAGGCTCAACCTGGTGTCACTGCTTCGGATGTCAATATCGAGGAGGTAGGTAACTCAACAAATTCATCTTCTTGTGTGATTAGATTGCCAATTTGCCGTTTATGGATGTGTGCATTATTGCTAAATAGTGAACACAGACATGTGTCCATGACGATCGATTCAGCCATGTAGATTGAGTAGTAAGTGAGTTATTGGCTCAATGATATAGAGTAGAGGCAACAAGTGAAATGAAACGATAGTATTTAACTATTTAAGAGAAGTTGAGAATCATCCAAAACTAGCTATACTCTAATTGGTACATATGATTTCTCTATATCAGTTATTATTATGGTTTTCAGTACTTTTTAACAGTTTATCATTAGTGTACAATATTTGAAGAAAGTTACTTGACACGAAAGTTTAAGAAAGTTAGCTTCATTCCTAATCATAGGTTGCTTGGGACCTTGAAGTTAGAAAAAAGATGAACTGATTAAAACTAGTGAAAAATTGCTTCTAAAAATGAAATCCAGGGGGCCATGTGCCTAGAGTCGGATGACCAATCTAAACACCCGAGATCATTGGAAAAGATTTTTTGTTTTTTTCCTCAACATGGCAATCTTCTGTTCGATCTTCTTTGAGCAAAAAAGAAAAAATGGGAGTGGGGGAGCAGTTATCACATACAGTCTTCTGTTGATTTGATTTGTTTGATAGATAGTAATGCTTTATTCCAATTGACCAGGTGAAAATGGTGGTTGATGAGGGCTTAGAAGGAGGGGCTTTTGGTTTCACAATGAGGAATGAAATAATAAATGGGAAGGCAGCTACGATTGGGTTCCTCCTGTTATTAGATTTTGAGCTCTTGACTGGTAAAGGTCTTCTTAAGGGAACTGGCTTCTTGGACTTTATTTATTCTGTCTCAAATGCTCTCCAGTAGAACAAAGTTGTGCATGGAAGGTGAACTAAAGTGGGTGTTTACTCAGTTATCATAATATCATACACATGAGATATACATTTTGATGTTTAAGTTCCTTTTGATTGATTTGTAAAAGTGTGGATATGCTTGATTAAATATGTTATTGTAAAGTTTCTGGAAATTATACCACATAGATCTATGATTTTGTTCTTTAGGTTTTGCAGTTGCCGTGATAACAATCAACTTGTAAAATAAATATAGAGCATTACAATGTCACTTAAATTGATGGTCTCTACAGAGAGCCAAATCATAATGAAAGGTGTCTGAGCAAGTGAGCAGAAGGGATTTATGCATCTTCTGTAGTATTTAAAATGAGTTTATGAGAGAAACTTTACCTACCCTTCATAGCAACCTGTAGTTATGGCATTGTAAATTTTCTGAAAGTTAGACCATATCCAGATCTATGATTTTGTTCTTTAGGTTTGCAGTTGTTGTGATTATAATGCCGAGTTCAACAGACTTGATTACTCATACCGTATTGGTCACGTCACATATGGTGAGCGGGTGCCGATATGGGACTCTGCTACAGAAATACTCACAGATTTCACTACTCGCTTCTCCTTCACCATTTACTTCTTAAACCATATAATGTGTCTCTCTCTGTATGGACATGGGCTTGTATTCTTCCTTTCCCCAGTTGGATATGAAATCCCACTAAATTCAGGTGCTGGCTTTTTAGGCCTATCTAATTCCACCACCAATGATTCTACCATGAATCAAATTGTTCTTGTTGAGGTTGATTCTTGTAAAAATAGTGACTGGGACCCCAAAGTACAGACGTTGGGATCAACATGAACTCACTTTCTTCTGCCCTGTACACCCCTTGGAATACTAGCCTACATAGTGCAGATACTGCTGATGTATTGATTTCTTACAATGGAACTACTAGGAACTTGAGTGTTTCTTGGACTTATCAAACAACCCCCAACTCTCAAGGGAAAAGTAGTCTTTCTTACCAAGTTGATCTGGCTACTGTTTTGCCACAGTCGGTCACAGTTGGATTTTCAGCTTCTACTGGTAGTAGTGGTTATTTTGGGTTAGCTCGGCTTAAGGATTTTGATCCCTCATACAGCGAGGTTTGCAGGAACTTTAGGCTAAATGTCACCAGAATACATATATTCTGGTACTTGTGCAAGCAAAAAGACAGATGTTTTCAGCTTTGGGATGGTTTCATTAGAAATTGCTACTGGAAAGACGGCAGTTAACAGTTTCGAAGAAAAATATCTTGCTAGAGTGGCTTCTCTCAGCTGTTGATGAAAGATTGTATATGGCTTTTGACAAGAAACAGGTAGCGTTTGATGATTGTTGGCATGTGGTGCGCTCATCTGGATAGCAGTCTCAGGCCCTCCATAAGGCAAGCAGTTAAGGTTCTAAATTTTGATGCAGCAAAACCGGATCTTCCAATGGAGATGCCTGTCCTCTCATACTGATTTCCCGGAAAACCAGACCAAGGTGTTGAAATTTCAGTAGTTAGACTCCTCAAATTTCAATGTAGAGGTGGTGATGATAAAAAGGTTTGGTACCTGTTGATTACAGAACTGTATTTTATGCCAATTTCTGTTGAGAGGAATATAACGATTACACTTGTAACCCTGTAAACAAATGTACCAGAAATGGAGATCTTATCATTAATTTGATCATTGATATATAGATAGTGTTTCTTCATTTGATCAAGAAATATTATATGTACATATAAAATTGTAGAAGAATACTGCCTAAAGTTTTAAGCTGTGGTGATGGCTGGAAAAGATGAGTGCCCCTCTATCAATCCAATCTAATTATGATCATATTACAGGCACTCGAAGAAAAGAACAAACATCATATTAGATCTAACTAAAGTCGTATGAACAGCATGCAGGGACACTGAAACATAGTAGTCTTGTATCAATAAGAATATAAGCTATGTAGTAAGCATGATTAATCAAGAGTCGACCGACCTAATGGAATGGGAGGATACGTATATTCAGCAATTTTTTCCCATGATTTGAGAGTTATATCTCTGTAATCGATTTTGTACCCTGTGAGTTGAGCTATGGTGAACCTCATGCTTGAAATGCTTTTATCTAGAATGCTAACTTTTTCTAGAGTTATTTTCCTCTTTTCTTCTGTCAGATTGCGGTAGAGAAGACTCAAATATGGCCTACTACCTACAGAGGAGGATAGACAAATTACATTTCATACGACAAAATAATTAGCACAACAGTTCTATTCCATTTCAAAATTATGTATCAACATGGTTACAAAAAAAAAAACAGTTCTACAATGAAGAGAACTTAAGATTTTTGAATTTAATTTCTACTTACTTTTTTGCCTTTTGAAGAAGAAAAAGTAAATTATGTGTTCAACATATATATCAATATAGTAAGAATAGACGAAAATGAACCCTAGCAGAGCTACATATATATCAATATAGTAAGAATAGAAGAAAATGAACCCTAGCAGAGCTCTGCTAGGGCTGAGTGAGCGCCGCTCCCGGGCTTGGCGACTCTGCACCTTCCTCCATTCTCAATGGCAGGCTATTTCGGCATCACCTCCGATGCTGTGTCAATCGAGTACGGCGATGGTCGTCTCTCATCACCCTCTGAGTTTCTCGGAGAAACCACAGCAGTCTCAATCGTGTATCGCGGCCTTGGTTTTGCCTGTCAAATCGGCTTTCGGTGGGAGAGGTTTTCCGGTCGTGCCTCACCGTGAAGAGCTTCAAGTCAGTTTCAAAGTGGGTCGAATACGACCCAAACGTGGACGACTGAAGGTGGTGTCCGGCGGCTGCATCACCGAGAGGGTAAAGGGGGTGGCTGACCTCGTATGGAGCGAGACGGCGGCAGGGCGATTGAGTCTTCTCCGGCAAGGGTTGGAGGGGCTGCGTTTGGGCCGACGCTGGTGTTCTTTGCAGATCGAATCGGCTTTGAGGGGCTTCCCAGGTCTGTTGCGCGGCTACCTTCCTTCTCGAATCCATCAAGCTTTGGGCGCGACCAGGGTTTCCGGCAGGGATTCCGGTGCGGCGGCTCAGATCTGTGGTGTTTGGGTGCGGCGGCGTTCGGGTGCCCAGAGAGGAGCTGAGGCTAGGGTGCCCATGAGCTGGGGTGCCCTCATCAGTTTCAAATGGGCTTGGGCTTTGGTCAAGGCTGCTTTGTCAGACTTGACTTTGGTCTTGGGCCGGATTTGGATCCGTATTTGGGATCCTGGTGGTTTACAATTCCGAATCTTGGATCCGAGACAGCTGCTCATATTGATCTGGTACTGGTTCTGGATCTTAGGAGTTCGTTTGCTAATTTTCGAGTTTTTGACACCCTCGGTTACTTTCGAACTTCTGGTGAGGGCATCACCTCTTCTAGGTGATCATAACACCGGTTACGGTTACGGTTACGGCTACGGCTACGGTTACGGTTACGGTTACGGTTACGGTTACTATTATATTTACACTGCTTTCGTGACATATGCAGTGCAGCGATGTCGTTCGACATCAAGTCACATCCTGGTTACCTCTCATGCAAGATGCGTATGTGCATCTTGTTATCCTTTATTGTTTTTTCTTTATTGTAGATGTGCTTGTGCATCTCAATTGTTTTCTTTCGATGCTTTTGCATCGCTTCATGTAACTTTCGGTTATCACTTAATATAGTTTGTCGTCCTTCCTTCAAAAAAAAAAAATATATATAAATCAAAATGTGCACACAGGTCAAGACGTACTCATGGTTTATATGACCACTCAATTAGAAGTATTCCTTTGATTATCTACGTGTTCAATAGAGTCCGATTTTTTATTTTTCAATTAAAGAAGTAAATTACAAGGATAACCCTCTAATACAACGAGACAAGCTATAATACTGTGATGTTTATCATACACTGATTTTACATCTATTTGAACAAAAATTACAATTTATATGAATCAAAATTACAATATTGAGAACAAAGTTATTACATTCGTTTACACTATTTATATGTAGTTAATAAACCAAAATTACAATATTGGTTTTCTTTTTGTATTTTCTTATTTATGATCTCCCGACCTAGCTCTGCTAGGGCTTTAAGAGCTGCCACATCTGGTGGTGGGGGCTCTTACGTACACCTTCTCCATTTTCATGGACAAAATTGCAGGCCTTGTCCTGCTGTCTTTCTTTTGTGTCTCTTTTGCTAGTTGTGTCTCGGAGCTCCCGGAGATGAAGTTTGATGGGGAAACGGTTCTTTTGGATTGGATGGGGTCGTTGGATCGCGGTGGTGGTTCGCGATGCAGTGATGGAGGGGCCTTGCTTCTGAGAGGCTGGAAAGTTGGAATCGGGGTTCTGCGTTTTGTTGGTTTGCCGCCGGCTTGGGCTATGCGAAGTCGTGAGTTGCTGGGCCGTCAGAAGTGGTCGCCGGTGTCGATGGGTCGTCTCAGGATTTTATGGAGTCAGTCGCTTTCCGGTGGAGCGGGATAGATGGTGTGGGTGGTGGGGGCCACGATGGAGGCTTCTCTCTGACTGCAGTGGTATTAGAGGTAGAGATGAGGGGGTGTAAAGCTGCAGCGGCTGGTGGGAGGGTTTGACAATTCCTGTGGAACCCTTGCTTGGTTGGGCTAAGGTTTCTCTTGGATTATGTTGATCTGGGGTGGGCTTGGCTGCTTTTGGCCCACTGGAAATTTAGGTTTATGTTTGTTACTTTAGTTTTAGTCATTCTTCCTTTATTCTATAAAAGGAATATGACTGGTTCTATTTTCTTTTGAGGGAATAGGTCGCAAAAATCTAATTTGCTTTGTTGTTCTTTTAAGGGAAATTGGTCCAAATGGTACCTGAACTATCTTGCCTTATAAACTTTGGTACATCCAAGGTTTTAAATTTCTCCGAAACTGCCGAAATTTCAGTAATTTTGAAGTACCGAAAAGAAATAATTTCCGTCAAAAGTTTCCCGAAATTTTCCATACATTTCCCCGAAATTCTTAATTTCCGAAATATCTACACACACAATATATATTTAAAAATTCACACCGAAATTATGTCCGAAATTTCTCTAAAATTTCTGTTAAATTTTTATGTCACCTACAAATCTACAATGAATTTTTACTTCATACTTTTATAGAGAAAATATGAAATTTTGATTTTTTGATTTTTTTTTTTTTTGCAATCAAGTTGAATACAACAAAAAACCTTTTTGTTTTTATCTGCTACAAAGTTGAATGCTCTAACCATAACATGATTTTCTTTTTGCTTCATCTCAAATATTGTATGTTTCATACACTGTAACATCATATTAGGTAATTCCACAATATCCGATATATGGATTGCATGTGGAAAGGGAACAACACATACACATACAATAACCATGTGATGAAGTACAAAAATCATGTACTTGGGAGCAGTATTGTATGATACTAAATGGAAGCAGTTCAACCAGCTAGATCGAACCACATTGCAGTAGCTTTTATATTCCTTTTGTTGTACTTGTTCATTTTCATTCACGGGGTTTTGGTTTTACGTGCCCCGCCCCACCCCCTTGTAATTTTCTAATTATTAAAAAAAGTAAATCATATTTACATTATCAATATACAACACATTATCAATACACATAGATAAAAACACTAGTTTAGCAATTTACTACCGTACTAGTTAATTACTCGTCCATATAAAATATCATAATTCTATTATAAATGTATAATTTTAAAGATGTTACATTGTAAATAGGTTTATTATAGGTTAGTTTAGTCTATGTAAAAGTTTCATTCAAAAATATCATTTTATAAATGCAATTAATTTGATTTCTTTATTTTTAACCGAAATTTCCACCGAAATCGAAACTTTCTCCGAAATTTCCTTAAATTTGAAGTACCGAAATTTGAAACCTTGGGTACATCAAGTTTCAGAAATGTCAGAACGGTACCTGAGATTCGTATCCCGACCGAATATATGTACCTGGGGCCGTTAGCTCCTTTACGGAGCTTGCCAGCTGGCAATTTTTGAAGGGCACTTTCGTCCTTTCGTATTTTAATTAATTTTTTTTTCCTAAGCATTTTTTCCTCGTCTCTCTCTCTGTTTTCTCTCTGTTCTTTCTTATCTTCTTCTTCACTCTTCTTCTTGCTCACTTGGTTTCCCAGCCTTTGCTCTCTTCTCGTCTTCTCTATGATTTTTGATTTTCTTGCCGGGTCACTATCTTCTTCCTTCCAAGTCCAATTCCTTCCTACTAAGACAATCCCTCATCCTCTTCTTTTCCAAGCCCCTCTCGTTGTTTTTATGCCAACCATTCATCAAATCTCATTCCCAATCTGCAATCTGCTATACCTTTTTCTCTTCCTCTTCTCCGGATTTCTAATAGTGCCCGTGACGCCTCCACCCTCATCCCCCAACTCGAGAAACTGCCAACCAATTCCCAATTGGGACTCCATTGCCAAACAATCCATGGCCTCTTTCAATTACCCATTTTACGCGGTGTCTGCTCCTCCAGCTAGTCCAACTCGTCACCAACAGTAACTCCATACTCCTCCCACCATTTTTGAATGTGATGAGTCTGATACTTCGACTGTTGAATCGGGCCAATGGATGAACTTTCAGAAATTTGCAACAGCCTTGTCCGGAAGGCCGACCTCCCCGACCTTCAATCTTATGAAACTCGTCACTACTCAACAAAACTTGCCGGCTAATGGAATGGCGGAGATGGGGAGAGGATCAGAGTTTGAATTTCTCGGGGGGACAAGTGAAGCCTTGGGTTGGGTAGAGGATTCACGAGGTGGGATTGGATGATTTAGAGCTCACACTTGGCAATGGTAAGGCTCGAAGTTAAGCCTCACATAGTAAGCTCAGTATCAAATCTTCATCAGCAATATGAAATCCCCAATCCAAGTCTTCGAATTTCAAATCCCTAATTCTATGAATTTGAAGAAGATGTGTGAGAGAGAGAGAGAGAGATGTTGCTGCTTCTTGACATGGGTGGCGAAACAGAATTAGGGGTGGTGGGTGCTGTGGCGCTAGTGGTTCGGCAGCAGAGGCTTGGACTCAAAACTGGTTGGAATTGACCGCGAGCCGTGGATGGGCTTGAGGAGGAAGAAGATGAGAAGATGGGTTAATCGGTGGAGTGAGGACATGGCTGGGATTAGTGAGGATTGAGACATAAAATGACAAAAATACCCTTCAAAAATTGCCAGCTGGCAAGCTCCGTAACGGAGCTAACGGCCCCAGGTACATATATTCGGTCGGGATACGAATCTCAGGTACCGTTCTGACATTTCTGAAACTTGATGTACCGAAGTTTATAAGGTAAGATAGTTCAGGTACCATTTGGACCAATTTCCCTTCTTTTAATTCTCTTCAGAGCGTTAGGTTTTTGTTAGAATAAAGGTGCATAATCTTAAAAGGTGGGTGTACTGGGAGTATGCTGGTTTTCTTATTCTGTATTGAGAATAGGTTCTTAGGGTACTCTGTAATACGGCTCTTTCTGATGGCCCCTAGGGGTGTGTCGTGTTGGTACCGCTTGCTGAAATACAATATTGGGATGACCTCATTTTACTCAAAAAAAAAAATTACAATATTGACAATAAATTTGTTTAAAAATTTGTAACAAGGTCGTAGGTGATGTAATTACCATTAATAGAACTAAGATTACACAAAATAGGACTCAAGTTACCACAATGACAAAAAATTTGTTGTCACATTTGTAAATGTGAGTATGACATACTGGTATGTACTATAGAACTTTCCCTAATACAACCAAGAGTTTCTTCAGAGTTGAGCAGTTGAATTGTGGCCACTGTATGCAATAGAGTTCGATAAAATTTTTGAAGGTGTTTACATATTGAGCTATATTAAATCAAGTAGGAGGGAAAAACTCCTTTTGTACAAGGTCTGTGATGCAATCAGGTGTGTGATTAACCCAATTGTTACATTGCTGGGATTCAAAAGCTAAGTTAGCTAGTCTATGTGCAACCTTGTTGCATGTTCGAGGTGCAAGTCTAGAGTTCGATAAAATTATAAAATTGACCCAAAAAGAAAATTAGGAATTAATAAACTTATTGAGGACAAATTGAAAATTTATGTAAACTTCATAGCCTTGTTTTTAATTAAACTGTTGAAGCTAAATAAGACAACTATTGGCCGGCCACCTTTAAATCCCAATCTATTCTTTGTGGCCATGCCAGGAGAAGGAAGTGTTCTGAAATGATCTCCATCTCCCGGCACAGATTAATCTCTGGGCCTAGGAAACCTTTGAGAAACCGTGTGATCTCGATCAAAAGACAATTATTAATGGCACCTTTGCAGGGATTGTTCTTTTACTAAACAAGTGCTACAGCCTAATGTAGCGTTCAATCAGGTATGCTTTTCACAAGCTGCTATCTCACTTGATGTTGCTAGCTGGTTGTATTTCTGCATGAAAAATCTAACTACTGAAAGTTTGGAAGAGCTTTTCTATTTGCTTTGGGGTGTGTGGAAAGAGAGAAACAATCGTGTTTGGGAGAACAAAAGAAGTCATACAGGAGATGTGATAATTAACTCCATGTCTAGGTTATCTGACTTTCGTTTTCACGTAAAATGCTAAGACTGGGGGGTAATTGTACGTAGTGTTAGGATTCAGAAATGGAAGTGCCCTCCCATTGGTTTTCTTAAAATCAATTTTGATGACTCTTTCAATCTGAGCACTAAGAAGAGTGGAATTGGATTTGTGGTCCGTGGCTTTGAAGGAAGGTTGTTGGCTGGAGATGGACGTCCAGTTGCTTACCTGCTTTCACCAGAACATGCTGAAGTGTTAGCATGGCAGATGCCTTTAACTATATTGAGGAAAATTCTTGTTATATATCCTATGATTATGGAAACTGATGCACTAGCGGAACATCATCAGCTCACTGGATCTGATTAATCAAATTTTTCTGTTTTAGGCAGACTGCAGTATGATGATCTTGCTTTGTTTCTTGCTGAAGGTCAGGCTGTGAAGGTTGTCCATGTGAAACAAGGTGCTAATAATGTTGCGCATCTGATAGCAGCTCATGCTGCAAGTGTTGGTCAGGATTTTTTGTTTTTGTTTTTTTTTTCCTACTCCTTCCTTCTTATCTGCTGCCATTGCAGCTGATTTGAGCACTATGTAATTCTCTCTATTTCAACAAAGTTCTGACCTCCCTTTTATCGAAAAACAAAGAAGAAGACAACTATTGGCTTGATGTGCATGCACACGTCATATGTAATATGAGTTGGTCATTATAAGGGCCAACCTTGAGCGCTGCATCCTAAGGACCTCTGATCGATAAACTGACCTTTTTTCTTTTCAACTTTGAAAACCCTTCTATAGAGTTTATGCCACTCATACATCATGATAGCAATATCGGTGTAGTGGTCAACTTGCTTTTTGGCCTCTCAAAATTCCCAAGCTCGATTCAGCCTAGTGTGTTTTGGATTCTGACCTGTTTTCTTCTCTTTCTTTTGGTATTTGACACCTTTTATATTCTTCCTTTTACATTAGTATTATTATTTTGGAATTAGATTTTTTTTTTTTTTTGATAAAATTGAAGCATACCAATAGTATGTCCCGGTTCATAGATCAAGAATAGTACAGAAGACTACTCCAATAATACATTTTTGCTCAGAGTAGTCTATGCCACATAAAAATACCTCGCCTTGCAGGCAATCTATTCTACCTAACCTTAAAACGCCGAGCACGCAATTGTGGTACGCTAAAGCTAAACACTTCCACAAGACTCATAGAGACATTCTTATTACTAGCATAGACAATCAAAACTAGGATCACCTACTAAGCAACTATAGGTTCCTTCCCCTTAGACGGGTTAGAACCACTGACAACCTCAACTAGAGTAAACTCCGGCAAACCATTCACCATTTTTTCTGCTTTTCTTGGAGACTTTCTCTTCTTTGATGGAGACTTTTTCATGGGAGAAACTTGAACAACCTTGAGTTCCTTAGCTTTGTTTTTTGTACCTTTTGGCCTACCTCTCTTCTTGTATACCTTCTCAACCGGCTTTACATTGCACAACCCCATGGTCATGGCATCCAAATTAGTTCTTCCAATTGCCAAACTCAATCGCAGCTTCTTTGGAGAAATCCCATCTTCATCCACACGCTTACGACGCATTCCACAACTAGGAGAATGCATGGCATGATTGGATGCATGTTCTGTCGAACTGTCTGCTCCAACTGTCCCCTTGCTTGAGCCATTAGACTTTGGCTCACTACCATCATCAAGCTCCGTCGCATTGGAATCTGTCTGCACCCCAGAGCTCCCCTCTCCACTGCCAACAGAAGGCCTCCGACGTATTTCTTTCCTCACCTTTGGTTTAACAGTCGGCATAAACCTCTCTAACCCAACCTGGGGGGTATTCTGTGCACCAAAAACCAACATTGGCCCAGCTGGCTGTATCACACCCACCTGGTTCAAAGCACGCTCCAAATTTCTACGTGCTAGAGGAGTATTAGTTTGCAGCTCTACAGGCAAAGGAGTTCCAGAACACGGCAAGCCAACATGGGTGACAAGTCCACAGTCCCTGCACCTGCCATACAAATTCTCGAAGAAGAATTCCAAATCCACCACAATACCATCATCTATCGTGAAACTACATCGAAATATGATAGGCTGCAGCATGTCCAACTCAACCCGAATCCGGATTCTGCCTACATCAAACTCTGTGGTATCCTTTTGAACAAACCGACCTATGGCACTGCCTATCCTCCTAAGGCAGCGATCCATGTGAAAATCCGGCGGTAATCCACGCACCTTGATCCAGAAAGCAAGTGTAGTAAGCGGCACATCTTTGATTGCTCCAACTCCATCATATGGTGCTAAAACCACCGGGGCTCTGTCAAAACCCCACGGAGCACCCCGGAGAATCCGGTTATGATCAGTTGGGTCAGACAAGGTGAAGAGTAAGAGGTCATCATGCTCTTGGACGGTGTATCAACCATTCAGCCGCCATGCTCGCCGGAACATCCCCATAAAGGATCTCTTGTTGAAAGCTCTGGCTGTCAGAAGTTTCCCCACAAGGTACGTCTGTGATCGACGTAATCCTTCACCATGAGAAGGCCGCAGGTCGACCGGCCGGCGTGCATCCACCAGTCCCAAGGATGCAGCCAAGCGCACTACCATCTCGTCAACGTCCTCCATGCAAACCAACTTAGGGTTTTTTGTGAACTAGGGTTTTCCTCTCTCTCACGTAGGTGCGGCTAGGGTTTTTGCTCATGCGTCTTTTTTTTCTTATTATTTTGTAATTAGATTGCTACTTGTTGATCTATAAATATAACCAAAATGAAATAGCAAATTCGGTTTTCTTCGTCTATTTGTTATTTTTGAGGACTTCTATTCATCCTTCAAAACAACAAAACCAATCTTTTATACTTCAATTTTTTTTTTTTTGAGAAACTGTCAACTCAATTTTATTAATAATAAACAGAATAAAAATTACAACTGATAGATGTAGAAACTACATCAAAATATAAAATAACAAAAGAAATACTAGATGCAACAAAGCATCGGAAATAAAACCTAACAAGGATACGAAGGGATGCAATTAAGCATTTGATGAAGCACCAGACAGAGTTCGGGCTATGTAAAACGGGATCAATAGTATGGTCAACCATACTTCCACGCAAAGATATACGTCGAATAGAGGGTAACCTTCTATCAAGAGAACCACCGGTAGTGTGACCCACCTTGCCTACTCCACGCAAAATAATGCGCTGAATAGAGAGCAATCTTCTACCTAAGTAACCGAAGAAGTAATTCCAGCATGCAGATAAATTTAGGGCCCAAAAGAAATCTCCCGGATCCCAAATGCGCACCCTAACAGCTTCGGGCTCATTCACCACCTGCCAAGCCCCAATAAGGAAGACCCAGCCCAAAGCCCTAGTTGGGCAACCCAGCAGAATAGAAGCCCAGGCCCACCAGGATCTACTTTGGGCACCCAAAGCCTCTCTGGGCACCCACCTTGATCGCGGCTCTGACCGCTGCTCCACCGTCCATCGTCGGAGCAGGCACACCCCTCTCCCACCAACGTGACTCCACCAGCCTCCACCAGAAGTAGCGCAGGTCCAGCCCAAAGCCCACTCGCTACTCCACCCCGATCGCCGCTCTAACGCGCTGGGAAACTGGATCGAAATCCGGCCCCTCACTGTCGACTTGAACCGTGCCCGAGACGGCCGAAGACGCCCGACTCTCGTGGCCATCCTGATCCGAAAAGGCAACGTCGCCATTGCTTCTCCCCATTGAACAGAGGCACGATCAGAATGGATCCGAAGGGAAGAGAGTACCCCAAGCCACAATCGACCCACCAACTGCTGCCACAGCATCAGCGCTGCCAGATCTGAACCACTTTCCTCCGATTTCAGTCGAGCCCGGATTGGACGAAGACGACGAACTCTCGGTGCCATCCCAGTCCAGGTATACCCCGCCTCCACTTCCCTCCTCAGAAAAGAACAGCCAAGATCAGAGAGCATTTGAGAAAAAGAGGTCGTCGCCGGCAAGATTGCGAGCCACTATCTATCAGGCGACATGGTATGATCCGTGCGCCAAGGTCTCGGCGCCGAGAACGATGCTTGAATTTTGCTCCATCGTTGATAGAGTAAGGTACAGAGAGGCCAAGAACGGCGCTCTCCCAACCCTAGCAGAGCGCTAGGTCTTTTCATTTTTTTTATTTTTTTTATATTTTTTTTATATTTTTTTAATATTTTTTATTTTTTTTTTTATTTTTTTATATATGTCTTATTATCTCTTCAAGGCTGAAAATAATAATAATTAATGTAAAAAGAATAGTAGTGGACTTTTTAATCTTTTTTCTTCTTCTTCTTCTTTTTTTCTTTTTTTCTTTTGTGTATTTGACACTTTTATTCTCATTATTTCCAACCTTCTAATGAATTTTATATGTAGTTATTTGAAAAAGAAAAGTCTAAATGGACCGGTAGTTCTGTTAGTTTCATGTGACGCCACATTTTCATCGTACGCTTCAGGTCTTTAAAAAGTCAGGACCGGTTCTGATCGTTATTAGTTTTACTGTTGAATATCTAGACCCTATAATTTTTCTTCGTTTGTTTGTTATTTTCAAGGACTTCTAATTATCCTTCAAAAAAACAAAACCAATTTTTTCTACTTTTATTTTTTATGCTTATTATCTCTTCAAGGCTGAAAATAATAATAATGTAAAAAGAATAGGAGTTGACTTTTTTAATCTGTTTTCTTCTTCTTCTTCTTTTCTGTTGGTGACTTGGTATTTGACACTTTTTATTCTCATTATTTCCAACCTTCTAATGAATTTTGAATGTAGTTATTTGAAAAACATGTAGAATCGCTGTAAATCTGTATGTAATTAGGATTTTATTTAATTAGGATATCCTGTAATTATGGAAAGATTGTTTCCTATTAGAGTTAGACTACTCCTTTGTACTTGTATATATACCCTCATTATGGGATGAATAGCATTATCAAATTAACCCTGAATTGAAGTATTCTTTTCTACTTGGTATCAGAGCAGGTTCAATCCTTTGAACTTGCGCTGCATCCTTTGAATCCTGAATCCTGAAGAACACCACAAACCGCTGCGTACCACCACCATTGAAATCAAACCATCCTGAATTTCAAACCACCATCACCCTACCTTTTTTCGAAAAAAAAAAAAAAAAAAAAAAAAAATTCTTTTCCAAAACATTCATATCCATCTTGAAACCCTTGAAAATCCAAACCTGCGAAAATCATGAATTCCTCAATGATGCAATCAGAGAAACAGGCTATTGGGCATTCGGTGACTACCGAATTTTCTGTTATGGCTCAACGCAAACAGGGTCCTCCTCCAGGCTTCTCAGGACCTTCTCCACGCCGTCTTCTGGGTAAACCAAATCCATATGCAAACAAAAGGTGCATTATCTGTGGGGAATTAGGTCATAGCAAGGAGCGGTGCTATGAAGTGATTGGTTACCCTGATTGGTGGGACTTCACCAAGAAACCGCGAAAGAATCTGAGCAAGGCCGCTGTTGCTACCACAGAGGAAGTTTACCTAGACAATGCCTCCGCTAATGTAGCGCAGTCAGGTATGAAGGGTAAGGTTACTTTTAATAGTACATGGATAATTGATACAGGTGCATCTGACCATATGACCAATGACCCAAGTCTTGTGAAAAACCTTAGACGTTCCCCTCAAGACGTTGTCTCTACTGCTGATGGTACTCCAACTCCGGTCACCGGAGAAGGTTCTATTGCTTTATCTGATACCTTAACCCTTGAATCTGTCCTAGTTGTTCCATCACTAGTCTATAATCTCCTGTCTGTTGGTCAAATTATTTTAGCTCTTGCATGTATTGTGACCTTCTATCCGTCTTTCTGTGTGTTTCAGGACATTCTGACTCGACGGATTCTTGGTTATGGTGTTAGAAAGGGGAAATCATTAATCTGGATCTGACAGAGACTGGAAAGAAACAGCAGCATCTTTTGGGACAAGCTAATCAGATCAACGGGGTAGAGAATGCGAAGGAAGCTGTATGGTTATGGCATCGCCGTTTAGGTCATCTATCCTTTCGTTATCTTAAGAAGCTGCAACCTCAATTGTTTTCAGTTGTTAGTGATTTGGATTTCCACTGTGACATTTGTGAACTGGCCAAGAGTCACCGTATTTCATATTCACCAAGTCTTAATAAAAGTCCTGTTCCTTTTATGAAGATTCACTCTGATGTCTGGGGTCCTGCGAAAATTCCTTCTCTTTCTGGAGCTCGGTATTTTGTAACGTTTATTGATGATTGCACTCGCATGACATGGGTGTCATTACTGAAGAATAAGAGTGATGTATTTGGAATGTTTACCGAATTTCACAAAATGGTGGCAACTCAGTATCAACAATCCATCAGAGTGTTTCAGTCTGACAATGGTGGAGAGTTTGTGAATGGCCCTATGATTGAGTTTTGCCGGTCACATGGAATTCGTCATCAAACCTCCAATTCTTATACTCCTCAACAGAATGGTTTAGCAGAACGGAAGAACAGGCAGTTGATGGAAGTTGTTCGTGCTTCCTTGTTTGGAATGAATGTACCTCGGTCCTATTGGGGAGAAGCAGTGAAATCAGCAGCATATCTTATCAACCGTACTCCTTCACGGGTGATTGAGTTTCAAAATCCTCATCAGAAGCTTCATACACTTTTGACCATCCCTTCTATGCCTAATTTGGAGCCCCGGGTGTTTGGGTGCACAGCTTATGTTCATATTCCCAAGCCTCAACGCAGCAAGCTTGATCCCCGTGCCCGTAAGTGTATATTTGTTGGTTATGCTGACTTCCAGAAAGGTTATCGATGTTATGATCCTCTTACTGGCACTTTACATGTCTCTCTTGATGTTGCTTTTCGTGAATCCGAGCCTTATTACTCAGGGGGAGCTTCTCAGTCTTCCCTTCAGGGGGAGAGAGGTTGTGAAGGGAATCCTCGTTCTATTATTGATGTCTTTGAAGACTTGGAAAATTTGGAGGATACATTTGAGGGTAGAAATTTGGAAACAGAAAATGCAGTTGCCGAACAGAGCATTATGAATTCCGAAATAGACAATGCGACTGCCGAACGAAGTGTTGCGAATTCCGAAACAGAAAATGTAACTGCCGAACAGAGTGTTGTGAATTCCGAAACAGAAGAGACGACTTTTCTGGATAGTTTGAATCAAAATCAAGACGTATCTGAAGCTCGCACACAAGATATTCCCCCTTCTGCATCACCAACTGAAGATCCCGGTCAGAATGATCCTCCTCAGGTACCCCTAAACTTTAATGAATCTTCTGGGTTAGAAAGTGTCGAACCTAGGAAATCACAAAGGGTTACCAAGGGAATTCCTAAGAAACAATATGAACCAGATATCAAAGCCAAAGCTAAATACCCTATAGCTAATTTTATGTCTAACCATAGGATTTCTGGGTCACATGCACTTGTTGTTGATCAATTATCTACTGTATCTATTCCTAGTAACGTGCAGGATGCATTGACTGATCCAAAATGGACAAAGGCGATGAATGAAGAATTGGAAGCTCTTCAAAAGAATGCAACATGGGAGCTAGTACCTATGCCGGTTGGAAAGAAGACTGTAGGGTGTCGTTGGGTATTTACTGTGAAGCTTAATGCAGATGGAACTATTAATAGATACAAGGCGAGGTTGGTTGCCAAAGGATATACACAACGCTATGGGATTGATTATGAGGAGACTTTTGCACCTGTGGCAAAGATTAATACTGTCCGGATTCTAATCTCACTTGCAGCAAACAAAGATTGGCCCTTGCACCAGTTTGATGTGAAGAATGCGTTTCTTAATGGGAATTTGGAGGAAGAAGTGTACATGGATGTGCCCCCAGGTGTTAAGAATTACCCAAGTGACGTTGGCAAGGTGTGTAAATTGAAGAAGTCTTTGTATGGCCTGAAGCAGTCTCCAAGAGCTTGGTTTGGAAGATTTTCAAAATCCATGAAAGCCTTTGGGTACAGACAGAGCAATTCTGACCATACCTTGTTTATCAAACGCAAGAATGGTAAGATTACAGCTCTTATTGTGTATGTTGATGACATGATTGTTACAGGGGATGATCCGAAAGAGAGGAATGAATTGCAAAAGTATCTGTCAAAGGAGTTTGAAATGAAGGATCTGGGACAATTGAAGTATTTTCTGGGTATTGAAGTTGCAAGGTCTAAGAAGGGGATTTTGCTTTCACAAAGGAAGTATGTCCTTGATTTACTTGCTGAAACAGGGATGCTGGACTGCAGACCAATGGAGACACCCATTGAGATGAATCACAGACTTGCTATTTATCCTGATCAAGTTCCAACTGACAAAGGGAGGTATCAACGTCTTGTAGGAAGGTTGATTTATCTTTCACATACTAGACCTGATATTGCTTATGCTGTGAGTGTTGTTAGTCAATTTATGCATTGTCCTAGTGAAGAGCATATGGATGCAGTCTTTCGTATTTTGAAGTACTTGAAGATGGCGCCAGGTAAAGGGTTACTGTTTCAGAAAAAAGATGAATTGGAAGTTGTTGGGTACACAGATGCAGATTGGGCTGGTGATAAAACTGACAGACGTTCTACATCTGGGTACTTCACTTTTGTTGGAGGGAACCTTGTCACTTGGCGTAGCAAAAAGCAGAAAGTTGTTGCCAGATCAAGTGCAGAAGCTGAGTTCCGAGGTATGGCACACGGAGTCTGTGAAATGTTGTGGATTCGTAATGTCTTGAAAAACTTGGGTTACAAGCTTAAAAAGCCTATGGATTTGCATTGTGATAATACAGCTGCCATTGAGATTGCATGCACATAATCCAGTTCAGCATGATAGAACAAAGCATGTGGAGGTTGACCGTCATTTTATGAAAGAAAATCTTGACAGAAAGGTTATTCGCTTTCCATTTGTAAACTTAGAGGAGCAATTAGCTGATGTTCTTACTAAAGGAGTGTCCAGGAAGGTATTTGACAGCTCAATTGACAAGTTGGGCATGCTATATATCTATGCACCAACTTGAGGGGGAGTGTAGAATCGCTGTAAATCTGTATGTAATTAGTATTTTATTTAATTAGGATATCCTGTAATTATGGAAAGATTGTTTCCTATTAGAGTTAGACTACTCCTTTGTACTTGTATATATACCCTTATTGTGGGATGAATAACATTATCAAATTAACCCTGAATTGAAGTATTCTTTTCTACTAAACAACAGTCTAAATGATAGTTGTTAGTTTCATGTGAAACCACCTTTTCATAATTGTATGCTTTAGGCTTTTAAAAAGTCAGCAGGACTAGCTCTGATCGCTATTAGTTTGCTGTTGAATATCTAGACCCTATTTTGGTCATGCTTTCCTCGATGATTGTAACTCACTTCCAACAAATATTTCTTTTTCTTCTGAAAAAAATAAGACTTCTATTAAATATCTTTATTATTTCTAGTGGCTACCATCTTTTAGTTACAAACCAACAGAAATTTTGGAATTTCTGCAACAATAATATCTCCACGTGGCATACCATATATACATGTATGTATACATTCCCATGCATCCATCATCTAGCTCATCTATCATTTTTCTTCAAGAGCCTTCACCCCCTTTCTTACTCTTCCCTTCTCAGCAACACATCTAGGGAAGGCTCTTGGAGGGACAATATCATCATCATCATCATGGACAGCCTTGAAGAGAGAGTTTCTGTGTTTTACTATGAAAATTCCGATGAATATGATCATAATTCCTCCGATTATGAATTCGATGATGACGCTGGCGATTCTGATGCCAAACGACAGAGGATCTTGTACTGGGAATCACAACAAGCTTTGCTTCAGGTACAAGCTAGCCGAACTACTGCTATATGTATCGTCTTTCATGAATTCATGCACATAGCTAATTAACCTTTCCCCTTTTAGTTTTATTGTAATTTTCTCTATTTATTATAAACTTTGATTCATGATGCCATTAACAAAACAGAAATTAGAAATTAACATTCCAATCAAAAACAAAAAGAAATTAGAAATTAACAATGAATGTCTGTATTTCAGCTGAAATAATTAGTAATTACGTACTAGTTTGTTAATCTAATTTCTTTCTTTTTTGGTCAAATTGGTTAGTAATTACTAGTCTGTTCTTGCTGATGTAGACTTTCTTCCGATTTTCGGGTATGTCAAACAAATGTAAGGTTCACAATCATTTGTGTGTCCAAAACTTAAAAAGAATATTTTTAAATGGTCCAATGCTTACATTTAGGACATGCATGTGTGTGGTTGTAGTGAAGTGCAGGACCATGAAGGAACCCTAGTTTTGGCTTTTAGTTTTTATATATTTATTTTTCCCCTTTTTTCCTTTCGATTCACATTTACGGTTCTAATTAGTTAAGACAAATTTGCCAAAAGAATTTAGTTAAAACAAGAAAGAAAAGCATGTAGTTAACGTACATGCATGCTTAATTATGCCATTTATAACCTCTCTCTATAACAATTCCAATAGTACTCTTTCCCTTACGCGAGTCTGGATATTGCTCATTCTGTAACAGGAGATTTTAGAACGAAGCAGATTAACTGGATCAAAGTTGCGGCAAGAGGTTCGTGAAATCACAGAGAAAGCGAGATCAGAGCAAAGAGATTTGTGTCGATGCCACAAACCTAATGTTGATGCATGCAACAACTGCTTGCGACATGGAATCGTCAACTCGCTTTGCGATAAAGGATTTAAAGCCTCTCTATGCATATCAAAATGGTCCGAAACCAAAAAAATTCCAGGAGGTAATAATCAATTTACTAAAACCTTATCTACACTACTCATTAATAGATACAGAAAATTCTACTGTGCATTAGCTCATCTAGGTCCAAGTAGTGATAAATCAACTCCATGAAATGGTAGAGATCGAAGTATAAGGTTAGCTTTGAGTGACCTACCACTATATAAAGTTGGTTTACTGATAATTCGATTCGAGCAAAATTGATGTATGTAAAGGAAACCTCTTATGGTATAGATCAGTAAGGGGGAAACCTCTATTGAATAGTAGTAGCGTTATTTCTTCTTTCCCTCATTTGGCACATCCTTATTTATCAGGGACTCATGAGTACATCGAAGTCACTGGAAACACGTCCACAAGCCGAACAAAGCAACTTTTCTATGTAGTTGACCTGGAATTTCGTGATCAATTCGAGATTGCAAAAGCATGCAATGAGTACCGAAATCTCGTAAGGATGTTACCACAAACTTACGTAGGAAAAGCTGACTACCTCAAGGCCATTGTTCGAATTGTATGCGATGCAGCCAAGCGATCAATGAAGGAAAGCAGACTGCATATGGGTCCGTGGCGAAAGAGAAGCTTCATGCTAATGAAATGGTCGGCTTCCATTGAGAGGTTGGCTTCTGTTGAATCGGTATCAACATCAAATAGATATAACGTGCAGTCATCACTTTCATCAGAGAGAGCGCATGCATCATCTTATAGATACTTTGCAGCTCCAACTGTAGTAGTCACGTAAATTTTGTTTCTACACATGGTAAGTGTTTTCTTTAGTTTTAACTCTCCATCATGGTTGAGGTTGATGTAATCAATAATATCTATATGTGAATGTACTTCATAAATCAAATATCTTCCATAATTTACTCCAAATGTATATATCATAGCGAACTTGATAATGAAAAAATTTGCGTGAATTGTTTGCACCTCCATTATCATGAGCAACCAAAGCTAAATCACGACCCTATAAAGAAGCAATGAAACGTGGCAGCGACCTCAACCAAACAACACCTCAATTGAAACACCATATTTAACTAAGGAATCAGCAATCGTGTAACCCCCGATCGATAAATATAAGAATTACTTTGAAGTTAATACTATTAGCAAAATGAATACTTTCACCATTGAACTTTATACCTCCAAGGGATTAAGGAAGAGGACTGAAAATCACTTGTATATGCCACCAACACCGAATCCGATTTAAGCCAAAACCTGCATGTGTCAATCGATGAACATGTACAGGCCCGCCACCCGGAGAGCCTCAGTAAGTTCTAGTATTTCAGCGTTAATAGCAATAGGTATATTAGCATTGGAAGCAAAGCACCCATGAGAATACCATCATGGTCTCTACTCTCTAGCAATACCTTATTAAAAGAACCCGTTTTAGAAGGGTCGTGAAAGAACCAACTTGGAGGCGGAGGTTGCCAAACCACTGGAATGAATTTTGGAGCTGTCGATGGAAGATGCAAGATTGTATCTTACTTTCAATCTTTTTTTATATTTATTTTTTAAATATATTAAGGAGCAAAATTGCACATCATGACCTACCTGATCAGAGTACGACGGAAAGAGCCACGACGTCGCAGCATTGTTGGTGACTTTTTTTTTTTTTTTTGTTGGTGGATAACAGTTTGGTTCCCCTTTGTAGCTGATACCCATCTGTTGTTGAGGGTCGTGCCTTAAAAGATGGTCTTCTCTATGCATTGCAATAAAATCTGAAGTTTGTCCAAGTTGAGGGTGATTCTAAGATGGTAAGCAACACTTCTCACGAGAAGCCAATTTTCACAAATAAAGTTATTGTTTCTAAGACATAATGGGCAGGAACTTCAAATTTGGTCCAAGAGTCTACCGTTCTCTACTTTTTTTTTTTTTAATAATCTTTTATCATTTCGGTTTAGGTTGTCCGGTAATAATTTGTAACTTATTTTTCTTTTGATTAAAAATGAGAGGAAAAAAAAATTCATTTTCACCCTTCAATAAAAATTAAATAAAACTCTATCCAAAGAAAAAGAAAAATTAAAAATCCAAGGGGTTTGGTCTAGCGGAAACCTGACTAGACGTGCAAGTTAGGCGAATGTGAGCTGGATACATACTCAAAGAGGTCCAGCATTCGATTATCCGCTTGTAAAAAACACCTACTGGAGAGAGCTCTATTCAAATTAGATTTCGACTCGGTTTAGAGTGGTATCACATTTTGTCACTGTTTCGTTAAATATATATATATATATATATATATATATATATATATATACAGATCCAATCCAGAGCGGAGCTCCGCTTTGAAATTAACGTGTGAAGTTCGAGTTTTCGGTCACTTTTCGGTCGCATATCCACATCTCGACCGTTCAGTTTTTAGGTACTACTGTATAGATCATCTCTGCAAATTTTCAGCCAAATTGATGATCATTGAGGCATCTAACTCGTTTAAACCAATGGACGGACTGAATCTGTCAACCTGAACCGTACTAGCTTTAAGGCACTTATCAATGCCTTAATGATCATCATTTTGGCTGAAAATTTGCAGAGACGATCTATACATTAGTATCTAAAAACTGAACGGTCGAGATGTGGATATGCGACCGAAAAGTGACCGAAAACTCGAACTTCACACGTTAATTTTCAAAGCGGAGCTCCGCTCTGGATAGGATCTGTATATATATATATATATATATATAAACTAAAATAAAACCCCGCAGTTTTCCTTAACCCCCATCGTCCACCACATCCCCAGTAGCTCATATTCTCTCCATCCGCCACACAACCCGCCAGTACTGAACTACCAATGGCCGCCTTTGCGCCACCCTCTTCTTCTCTCCGCCTCCGCTTCCTCTCCTTCTACCCCATCAGACCAATTCTCCCCCACTCCAAACCTCCTATTTTCCCGCCATTTCTTCCCCGGCCCTTCCCGCCCTCCGCCCCTCCACGCCGCTCCTTCTGCGCCGTCGTCGCCGCAGCTCTCCACTCCGGCGGCGCCGCCGAGAGGACCAAGCCCGAAATCTCGGAAAAGTGGAGGGACAGAGTTGGCGAGTTCAGGAAGAAGCTCAAGGTCGCTGACATCAAGGGCGGCCCTGATGAAGGGCTCGACCGGCTGGGCCAGACTCTGGTGGTCACCGGCTGGGTTCGGACTCTTCGCGTCCAAAGCAGTGTCACCTTCATTGAGGTCACTCTAACTCAAACTCTGTAATTCCTAATGTTTATTTCGTTTTGGTTTAGTTATTTAATCTGGGTTGAATTTTTACATTTTTTAGGTTAACGATGGGTCATGCCTCTCGAATATGCAATGTGTAATGGGTTCCGACGCGGAAGGCTATGATCAGGTATTGTTTACTGTTCACTTGTAGAGCCACATTGGTTAGTAGAACTCATGTTTGCATTGGATTTGAATGATCGGTATCTGCAATAACATGTGTTTATCGTATTGGTTCCTTTGCGGTGGAGTATGAAGGAGGTCGATTGTATGTTACATATCTCTGATAATTCTGGCATATCATCTTGGTTTTACTAAAAGCTGTGAATGTTGTTGATAGGTAGAATCTGGCTCAATCACAACTGGTGCATCGGTATGGGTGCAAGGCGTTGTAGCTACTAGCCAAGGATCAAAGCAAAAAGTGGAATTGAAGGTCAAGAAAATTGTTATGGTTAGTGTTTTTCTTCTTGTGTGTGTTTAGCTTGGTAGCTATATGGATGGAGCTTGAACAGTTTATCATTGCTCCACTCCTGTTTGACCTGTCTCACTGTTTTCCAGTTGAAAGTTGAAACAACATAGCATTGCTTAGGACCATGCAACCACTTGAGATGGACTCTTTTGTCTACATTTATATGACTGATTTGCTAGAGTTTACTGTTAACTGTTGATTGTGCATGTGCTGCTTCGGGGTAGTGGTTGTGGCTTAAAAATAGGCATGTATTTGTTAGGGGAAAAGTCAGAACGTTGACGTGCACAACTATAGGTAAAGGGGTCTATAATATGATTTAGAGACTGCTCTTCTGTTTTTGAGACCCATGTCTGATCCTGGTGAACTTAGTAGATTCATTTCCGAAGGCGAAGCCTCATGATGTAACCAGAGTGCTTAGTTCTTGTGCTTATAATTTTAGTATATTCCCACATTGCCTAGGAACGTTGAGCCCTTTTTCTATACAGAACACTGACCTTCATTCACTGTGAATCATGAGCTTCTAGCTGCTAGTTTTTAACTAATAAATTGTACGAACTGTGTCTTTTTTGTGTTGTAGATTGGAAAGAGTGATCCTTCTTATCCTATCCAAAAGAAAAGGGTCAGCAGAGAATTTCTGAGAACGAAAGCTCATCTTCGGCCAAGAACAAATACTTTTGGTGCGGTATGGTTCTGTTTTTTGGTTGCTACCCTTTTCTATGATTCCACAAGTCAGAATCATGTAAACAGATCTTTACGTCCACTAGATTAAGCATATTTGCTTGTACATAATTGAATATGTCAAAATTTTAGCATGGCATACAATTGTATGTGCATCTTTTAGGTAATTTCTCTTTGGAGCTACGATGTCTTCTTTGAATACCTTTCATTTCTCTATGAAGGTTGCAAGAGTGAGAAATGCTTTGGCGTACGCTACTCACAACTTTTTCCAAGAAAATGGATTTGTGTGGGTCTCAAGTCCCATTATTACTGGTTCAGATTGTGAAGGAGCAGGTGAACAATTCTGTGTAACTACTCTGGTGAGCACCGCAGCTTATAAATTCTATTTTTTTCTTCAAAGCGTTGCTGTTTCTAAACTTCTGATATCAAATTTTAGGTTGCATGTTTATACTAACATGCCTTTTGCAAGTGTATTACGTTTGTTCAATCTTTTTTTGTTTTATTTGCCATTTTGTACAAACTTTGTTTGTATAAATATATACTAGCCTCTTGAGATGCACGCAGCTGGTGATTTGGGTTTTTGTTTTTCTTTAGAAAATGTGTAATAATAAATAAAAAAAATGTAATATAAAATGAACTAAAAAAAAAAAAAAGATTTTCTAGTAAAAGCGAGCGAAGGAGATAGTGGGTAGTTCTCCCATATTTTATGGCTATATGCTGTTTTTCCTGTTCACCATTCATAAAATGCTTCTCTTCTGCAATTTAATAAGCCATGGTCAGAAGTTATTTTTTTTTAATTTTTTTTTTACTACCATTCTAAGGGGGAGTTTGCTTTATATGTAAGATACATCTGTGAATACTACACATATGCTTTTCAAGGGGACAATTTTGTATATTGGACTGAATAACGCTGGTTGCTTGATTGATTCCTTGTCCCTTACTGCCTCCTTGGAGACCTATATCTAAGATACATAGGCAGTCACCATTCTGAAGATCATGCATCGGGAAAGGTTAATGTCACATTATGCTAGAAAACTACACCCGCTCTTCAATTATTCAAGACTAGACAGCTGCTATAGTTCTGATTTTCGCAAGAGTTTGTGTGTTCTATGGAATTTTTTTCTGTTTTGTTGATGTTAGATTGTATTAGAGGCCATTTAGAACAACTAGTACTGCATTTCAGACTTGTTAGATATGCTGTATGTTTCTTTATACATATGTAAACTCTAACTTGTTTAATGGTTTAATAAACAGATTCCAAGCTCCAATGAAGTCTCTGATTCTCCTATCGATGGTATACCAAAAAAGGAGGATGGCCGAGTTGATTGGTCACAAGTGAGTTTGTTGGAGCTTCAAATCTTTTTAAGTTATAACAAAGCAAGTGCAACTACTCGCCAAGTGACTTATTAATATTATCACTCTTCCCTTGGTTCATTCTGCCATAGAAAAGGAATGAGAAAAGTATGGCAGACATATATCAATGAATCTTTTATTTTAAAATGATCCAATATAGCAAACACCGTGTTCTCTACCAAAAGTTTGGTCTCTAGGTTTGAGAGAATCGTCATAGTTATTCCTATATGTCACGCCTAGATGTTGTGTGGTGATAGTATATCCAATCATAATTGACCATGATGACCTTTTTTTTTTGTTCTGGGTTAGATTTACCTTACATCGGTTGCTCGCATTTCTAAGATTGGATTTAATAAAATTTTGAAATGGTTTGGTCCACTTGATATTGCCATTGTTATTACTCCCATTTCTGAGTTTTGATTTCAGTTGTTGATGTCAGGATTTCTTTGGGAAACCAGCATTCTTAACTGTCTCTGGCCAACTCAATGCTGAAACATATGCAACTGCTCTTTCTGATGTATATTTTCTTTCTTCTTCACCTTGCCTATCCTCAATTTGGTAACGAATGGGTATTACAATCACTGTAACATCTTATAAAGATAAAATGATCATTGTTTTACAGGTTTATACATTTGGTCCCACATTCAGGGCCGAAAATTCAAACACATCAAGACACCTTGCTGAATTCTGGGTAAGTTTTAGTATTATTTTTTACTTAAATACACCTTTTGTTGGGCTCTTTCATTTAAGTTTTCCTTTTTTAACTTCTTTCCCTTTCCTGCCTTGGTAAAGATGATTGAGCCTGAGCTTGCATTTGCTGATCTGAATGATGACATGGCCTGTGCAACTGCCTATCTCCAGTATGTAGTATGTTACCTTTCAAAACTATTTTCATCAACACTATTATCAAACAATAATCTTACGGATTTACCAAAACCATGCTAACTTGGTCAAGTGACATTTTATTTTGGATTTTAGAGTAATGTATTCTTCCATTCATGTAGGTGAGACATGTCCTCGATAATTGCAAAGAAGACATGGATTTTTTTAATACTTGGATTGAGAAAGGAATCATCAATCGATTGACTGTATGAACTCTTCTTCTAAATTGTCCTTCGTTGCTTATGTTAGGAATTAAGTCATTATCATATATTTTTGAATAGATTATTTATGTAGTGATGGAGCTATATGCCTTGCATTCCAAAATTTGAATAAGAACTGTGTTGCCCTGATTATATATCCTTTCTTTTTGTGGGTCCAATCAACAGGATGTAGCTGAGAAAGACTTTGTGCAGTTGACGTATACTGATGCAGTTGAACTTCTTCTTAAAACAAAGAAGAAATTTGAATTCCCAGTATGTAAACTGAAAGCTTTTGAAAAATTTGTTGCCATTAAATGCACTGCGTTGTTTGTATTTTATTTGTTTTGTTTAATTTCTTTGGTGCTCTTGTGATTTAATTAAGATGATTATTTGAAATCTCTGTTGCTCAAAAATATATTATCTTCTCATCTTTATCCTCATCAAACTAACATTCACTAGTAGGCATACGTGTAAGGAGTCTTTGTTCTTTTTCTGCGGAATAGTTGTGTAATGTTGCAACATGATCTCATCATAACCACGAGCCTCTGATTATGGTCAAAGTTTGACTAATATTTAAAATTTCTCGTAACCATACCACCGGCAATAGTTTTGTCAATGTGTGCAGTAATAGTTATCCTTTTCTTGATTGCCACTTTCTGATCTTTTGAAATTATACTGCTTTTTGCATGTGAATGATGGTGGCCTGCTGTTTCATGATATGTATGATTCCTCTTCAAGCATACTTGAGATATAAAAGAAATGTAGTTGATTAAGTCACTGAGTCAGAAGTTACCCATCAGTTGTTTTTAGCATTTTCAGTTTTGAGACATGTGAGTCTTGTGACTCAGTATTCAGTTGTCTTTTGGTTATGAAAGATAGCAATTACTTCCATTGTTGTATACTGGTAGTCATTATTTAACAAGGTAGTACTATTGTTCTTTCTCAGTATTGACAAGGTAGTCATTGTTTCTTTTTAGGTGAAGTGGGGATGTGATTTGCAGAGTGAGCATGAGCGTTATTTAACTGAAGAGGCATTTAGTGGATGCCCAGTAATTGTCAGGGACTATCCGAAGGCAAGAACTCTCCTCTCTCTTTTCCCATTTTATGGAATTACAATAGAAGGGGAAAACTAATTTTGACGTTTAATTCCAGTTCTGAAACTAGTGTTCTGAAGCTCTTAATACACGTTACTATTTCCAGGAGATAAAAGCATTCTATATGCGGCAAAATGATGATGGAAAGACTGTGGCAGCTATGGATATGTTGGTTCCCCGGGTAATAAGGAGAAATCATTTCATGTGTCCTCTGAATATTTTCTTGTAGAAATTTTGCTGCTGCCTAAAGTTATTCTAGAGGATAAACTACTGTTGTTGGATGTGTCTCGAACTTTTCAGTCCCACATTACATTTATTATTTATTATTTATTATTTTATTTTTTTAAATTATGATGTTATACTGCGTTTTACACAGCATGAAAATGCATGTTTTGGGTCAATCAAATTGCAAAATAGTAGGGATACAGAGGAAGAGCGTTCTAAAACACCAAGGTTGTCTGTGGTTTAGCAATCAATTCTGTTGACTGTAAAGTCTAGGTTTGGCAGTTTGTATTTTTCGTTCAAGCCTTGTCTAAGATTACAAATAAGAATGAATCTGACAAGACATAACTTAAGAAACATGGTATGTTTTTGAGGTGGGTGAGGGTTACTTTGTGATTCATTTAAGTCACTTCCTTCAAAATCTTGTGCGTTGTATCAATTTGCCAATTCATGTCCTTTTGATTCCATGTTGAAAATCGATATGAGCATGACATGACACTGAAAATATTTGGACAGAAGTTCAGTATATCATGCCACTTTCAAGCTAATTTCATGTCATGTTGTGGCATTATATCAGTTCCCATGTTAGGTCCAGCATGATCTATATATTTTCCCATGGATATAGTTGACATTGTGTTGTGTGTCCTCTATGTATAATGGGAAAGTTTGTGAATGAGCTTTAGACGAGTCTCATGTTTATTGACACTGTTGTATACCTTTATTCTCACTATATGTTGTGGTTGTGCTTTTGTCAGGTTGGAGAGCTTATCGGTGGAAGCCAGAGAGAAGAGAGGCTTGAATATTTAGAAGATCGGTTGGATGAATTAAAGCTGAATAAGGAGGCATACTGGTGGTATCTTGATTTGCGTCGTTATGGGTCAGGTAAGGTGTTCTATTGTTTGAAGTTAATATATATATATATATATATATACACACAACCTTGCTCAGGTGCACCTAAGCAAAACGTACGGATTTCCCATTTTTACCCACTTTCCGATCATATTTTCACATCTTAACCGTTCAGTTTTTAGATCCTAATGTATAGATCATCTCTACAAAATTTCAGCCAATTTGATGATCGTTAAGGCATCCAAAACTGCAATTTACACGAATGAACCGAATCTGTCGAACCGGAACCGTTCGTGTTTATAATGGTAAATTGCAGTTTTGGATGCCTTAACGATCATCAAATTGGCTGAAAATTTGCCGAAGTGATCTATACATTAGGATCTAAAAACTGAACGGTTAAGATGTGAAAATATGATCAGAAAGTGGGGAAAAACTGGAAATCCACACCTTTTGCTTAGGTGCGGATATCCGCAGCCAAGAAGGGCTGTATATATATATATATATATATATATATATATATATCGATTTGCTTGCTGCTGAAAATATGCTCTCTTGAAAATCTATAATTAATTTTTTTGGTGAAGTGAAAATCTAAGGCAACCTTCACCAGTTAGACACTATTGCTTGACATTTAATTACTTTACCATATTACAGTAGCAGTATACCTGGGTTAGTTTTGAGCGTTGTCCTTTATATTAGCAGATGTAAGGCATGAAGTGCCAGTGGTCAATCTTAAATTGAGTAGGGGTAGCCTGTCAAGACGAATCCTACTTCCATCCATGTATTTAAATTTCCTATGTCTTGCTTTTGAGCATGAAATGTAGAACCTTTTATCAATTTCCTGCATTTTTCTCTATTGAAGTTCCTGCCGTTGCTTGACTTGCTTCTTTAAGCTTATTTCTGTCAGTTCCGAGCTCTAAATTACCAGTCATAACTCCAAACCCACCAAAATCTGACTTAAAGTTAATGCAGAGTTTTGCAACTGTTGGGAGGATTACAATGTAATCCTGCACTCCAATATGGGACTGTTTCATTGAAGATTGACATTTTGATATAATAACATAATATAAAGTTGTTTGGAAGAGGACTAAACATGATGGTATGTTGGAACTTGTAAGTGATTTACATTTTTGATGTTTCATCTCCGTTCTTCTTGTTTGCCCAGTTCCTCATGCGGGCTTTGGTCTTGGTTTCGAAAGGCTTGTACAATTTGCCACTGGGATAGAGAATATCAGAGATGTGATTCCTTTCCCTCGGACACCTGGATCATCAGAATTTTAATGAGGTCGTTTACATTCTTTGGCTCCCAAACAGTTTCTGCCCCCAGTGTATTACAGTTCTGTCGACTTGTTTTGTACAAGAATAATTTGATCCACAAGTTAGCATTCATTCTTTTAGGTCTGAAAGTGAAGGCCACTATTCTCATGTAAGAACTAGAAGATGTTTCAAGTAACTGTCTATAGTTCTTGATTGGCCTTTAATCATGCTCTTCTGTATTATATAGTACTTGAGTAGAGAACTTTAAGAAGAACTAATACAATTTATTGATACAAATTGCTTGTTTCTTTTGTTGGAGCTTCGTCCATCTACCTAGGTGGGTGGTCACCTGGGTGTTAAACAGGTGTGTAATATTGATATAACTGAGGAAAAGTTACAAGAGGAACAAAGAGACAAATATTTAGTTGAAGTAATCTTCATATATTGATATTACAGTTTCTTTTCATCCATTATTGGTCATTGCATTATGATTTGGTATATGCAAATTCATACAAAAATGAGGCACAAGGTAATACAATGATCAATGGCACTGAATATAATGGTTAAGTCGTTGTTGCAAATTGATCATATATATATTTCGACAAAATTAATAACCTACAAAATATACATTTCACCGCATTACTCTAATAAACATTTCGCATGCGACTCCCACAAAGAAGACCCGACCTAAGCCTCAAGACTTGAAGGCTTTTGAGTTGTCCAAGAAGTTGTGGGGAGGTGGTCAAGATTCCAAGAAGGCTCAGCTGCCGGCGTCCCCCTGAGATTTCAAAGGAGCTAGCCGTGTGGATCAGATAGCTGGGATTTCAAAGAGCAGGGCTAGCTTGTCCGAGACTTTTATGACCAAGGAGGGCCTGGAGTTGATTGCTGCATCAAAGCGAGCTGAGCTGGAGAAGAAATGGAACAAGCTGCATGTTGCTGAATTGGAGCATTCTGAGCTTATGAGAGAGAGGGCTGAGCTTACAAAATTTCAGGCCAAGTTGATCTTGGAGGGCCTTAATAAGTCAACATTCCATTAGAATCGTGGTCAGGTATTGCCCTGGATCTAGAAAGCCCTCATCAAGTCAAGGCGATCATTATCTTTTGAGTTTTGTTGGGTTTAAATGATCATTATGTTTTGGGATTTGTAAGGTTGAAGAAGTAACAATTGATTATGCCATGTATGCAAATTCACTATTCAAAAATTGTTTGTTTCATTTGGTTTTCTTGGTGCTGTTCTAGCGCAAAAGAACCAATACGATACACACATGCTATTGCAGATACCAATCATTTCATTGAGGTCACTCTAACCCAACTCATTAATTCCTAATGTTTGTTTCATTTGGTTTAATTATCTAATTGGGGTTGAATTTCCATCCTTTAGGTTAATGATGGGTCCTGTCTCTCAAATATGCAATGTGTATTGGGTTCAGATGCTGAAGGTTATGAACTTATGATCAGGTAGTGTGTTTACTATTCACTTGTAGAACCAGATTGTTTAGTAGAAACTCGTAGTTCCATTTTGGATTTATGTCTGCATTTGATTTGAATGATTGGTATCTGCAACAACATGTGTGTATCATATTGGTTCTTTTGCGCTAGAGTATGAAGGAGGTCGGTTATATGTTACCTATATCTGATAATTTCATGGAATCCTGGCATATCATCTTGATTTTACTAAAAGCTGTGGATGTGTTGATAGGTAGAATCTGGCTCAATCACAACTGGTGCTTTGATATGGTGCAAGGCGTTGCAGCTACTAGCCAAGGGTCAAAGCAAAAAGTGGAATTGTGGTCAAGAAACTTGTTGTGGTTAGTATTTTTCCTCCTCTGTGTGTCTGGCTTGGTAGCTATCTGGATGGAGCTTGAACAGTTTATCATCACTCCAATCCTGTTTGCCCTTTCTCACTGCTTTTCAGTTGAAAGTTGAAACAACATCGCATTGCTTAGGATCATGCAACCACTTAAGATGGACTTTTTCCCTACATTTATATGACAGATTTGCTATAGTTTACAGTTCACTGTTGATTGTGCCTGTCCTGCTTGGGGGTAGTGGTTGTGGCTTAAAGATTAAGCATGTATTCGTGAGGGGCAAAAGTCATTTGACTCGCACAACTATAGGTAAAGGGGTCTGTAATATAATTTAGAGACTACTCATTAGTTTTTGAGACCCATGTCTGATCATGGTGAACTTAGTAGATTCATTTCCGAAGGCGAAGCCTCAAGATGTAAGCCAGAGTGCTTAGTTCTTGGTGTTTACAATTTTTGTATATTCCGACGTTGCCTAGGAACTTTTGGGATATGTGGTGTGGTAAATAAGCACATGGTCATTTTCTTTGTAAGTAGAATTGACATGTTCAAGTTCAACCTATGGGTATAATGGTATTAAAGCTGGTTTACCGTACTGATGGTTAGATTTGTGTCTCCTGTCCGTGGAAAGGAAGGGCAATCATCTGTAGATTTTGAATATGGTGTTGGGAGGTGGTGTTAGTAAAGTCCCTCATTATCTGGGTACCTTTGGGAATAATTTGGATGTGTAGTATATAAAGACAGAGCCCCCTTTTGCTTATTAATGAGCTTTTAAAGTGGAGTTATCCCTTTTCAAAAAAAAAAAAAAGTGGAGTTATCATGTAAGGGATCCTGAGTTTAAATTCTTACAGTGGAATTCTTCCGTTATCTTTGCCAAAAAAAAAAAATTCCGTTATCTTTCCTTTAGCTTTGTCAGTTTTTTTTTTTTTTTTTATAGATAACGGAAAATTTAACGGCGTATACCAAAATGAAATATTGGAGCAAACTTGATACACCATTCTGATAGTTATGAAAGTTGATACACCAAAGTGTCGAAATGCCTAAAGTTCATACACCATTACACACACCCATGCAATGTATCTCAGCATAGCCAGACTAATCACTGCATCGCAGACGCACGAACCATTGGGTGTTTTAACTAACTCAGGTCCCTCAAATCTGCTGGCTATGGGATGAAGCTGAGATTCGAACTCTAGACCTAGGGATTCCAGACTAGGCAGCTCGACCAACACACCACACCACGTGGTTGATGCTGGGTATACTTAGAACTTTGTTGGGTTTAAATAAAAAGACTCAAGAATAAAGAGGTACTGATGCAGCCAATCGTACCTAACTGCTGAAGGGTAAGGGTTAACTTGTATTTATACTTAGTGCAGTGCAATGCCTATAAAAACGATGTCGCTTCACCAAGTTTGCCTTCCCCTCCCCCCCCCATATAACCAAACGACACTATCCATTTGCGTCCAAACTCCACCGTGGTCCGCCACTCACAGTCCCTCAAATTTCCGGTCACCTACTTCAAGCTTCGTTTTCCGATCAGATTTTGTGCATTCTTTGTTGTTTTTGTAGATCTACAGCTGTTTAGTGCTCATTATTCTATAACAAACTCTGTAATCACCGAACCCCAAACCGTCCACAAAGATGACCACGAACCCACAGAAATGGAGAGCCCCTCTGAACCTTCTCCGTTGCTACGATGTCGTTTCGACTCATAACACCCGGCGTCTGTTGCACGACGGCCCAGACACTGTGGAGGAACTCCTAGACAGACACGTGGTGAAGAAAGTGAAACACTTGGACGAGGAGGAGGAAGAGCTGCTGAATCGGCGGCGACTGACGACCACGCGTCGGGAGGCGCTGTGTCTTTATCGAGACATTCTCAGGGCGACGCGGTTCTTCATGTGGACGGACTCTCGGGGCGTGCTATGGCGAGATGTGTTGAGAGAGAACGCGAGGAAGGAGTTCGAGGAGGCCCGGTTCGAAACGGATCCGGAAGTTGTGACCCGATTGCTGATCGGAGGGCATGATGCTGTACAGTCGGCGTTGGATAAGCTCGCCGAGAAGCAGAGGCAGCAGATTCAGAAGGAGCGAAGCGGTGGTGAAGATCAACCGTAAACTGTTTTTTTTTTTTTTTTTGAAAATGTAATTGGAGATGAATTTTGCTCTCTGTTGAAGTTTGAAATACTTGATGAATCTGTTTCAGCAAGAAAATTGTATAAATTTGAATGAGTGTTTATAAATTTTTGCAGATTTTTTTGAATGAATCGATCAATGATGGTAATATTTATCACAAGCCAGAATATGCCGTTACATACATTTCCGCTGTCATTTAAGGTCATAAGACAGACAAGAAGATAGTGGTAGTACCCACAGTGGTACATAGAAATAGACCTATTCATTATACAGTCAAATATGTAGAGATAGCGAAATCCTCTTTTGGTACTACTCCAGAGGCGCCAGAGGTACATAGAATGCATAGAAATGCGTAACTTCCTAATACAAGGAAATTATTGTAAATAGATAAACTAAAAACAACAGAAAGGGCAGGGCCTACGGCAAAAACAACCCAGCCCAAAATTAGAGCCCAAGAGAGCAGCCCCAAGAACATGGGCCCAGCTCAAGGCCCAGCAGCAAAGGTATGACCCAAGCCCACCACACCATCCCCAACCTCCAGCCGTCGACCACGCCGCGCGATCCACAACCGCCATGACCTCCCCCACGGAACCTGCAGATACCCCCAGCCACACCGCCACCACGATCCAACCAGATTCACCATAGCCACGCCACCCCAGTCATCCCAGAACACCAAAGCCCCGTCGCTCAACCAAACCGCCATAACCACGCCGCCACAGATCCTGGAAATTCCATGCCGAGGATGCCCACCGCTACATCCTGGAAGCTGTCGACAACCACCATACCTTCACAATCCGGCTGACCTGGACTCCATCATAACCCATTCTACTCAAAACCTCGAGCCACAGGCACCACACTCATGAGACTGCGGGCATAGCTTTCAAATACCTGCCCGGCAGCCACCCAATACCGGCATGGTGAACCAACGCCGATCTCGAGCGCCGCCGGACGAGAATAAAATTGCAAAACTGAGGCGCCGAGTCCGAGTTTTTTGGAGAGAGAGAAAAAACCCCTAGCTATGTTAGAGAGTTCGCCTACCAATACTTTATTTACCTCTTTCCCCAATCTAATCGTTTTATGTAAATTTTGTCATAATCTTTAATCAATGAAAATATTTATTCCTAAACAAATATATAAAAGCTAGCCCTGATTTTCTCTGTTATCTCTTGTTATCTCTTGTAGTGGCCTAAACAAATATGTCATAATTTTCTCTGTTATTTATTGTAGTGGCCAATACTCTATGAATGACGCTTATGAACTTATTGTTTGAGATTAGCTGCATCAACGCACACATTAATCGCCCTAATGAATTGATTTATGATTGCTAGAGAAATATAAATCGACAACGGATTAAAGTTCAAACATTGTGAAAGTACAAAAATGCAACAGAAACTAAAGCCTTTTAAAAAGTCTCTAGAATAATTCATGAGTGGTGTTTAAAATAGGGCTGGCTGAAAATGCCGAACTTACCGAATCCAGCCGCAAACCGGCCGAACCGCCGCCGTCGGCGCCGACAAAACTGGTAGCCGAATGACCGGTTCGGTTCTGCCGAACCGTATATACCTTCTCGGCTCGGTAACGGTATGGCTAAATGTATATATACGGTATTACCGAACCAGCCGTATATATCTAATTTTATTATTTTTTATTTAATTTTTAATACAAGGTATGTTTTGAACCGTTGATTTATAGCATCTGTAAACAAGAGCCGTTGGATGTTAGTTTCGATTGAGATAACCCTAGGGGGTCAGTTAGGGTAGACTCATTTCAGTCATTCACTCATTTGTGCCCGCAGCCTCTCTCCCTCTTCCTCTCTCCCTCGACTGTTCCTCTCTCTTCCTCTCTCTTCCTCTCAGAACCCTCTGTTCCTCTCTCCCTCGACTGTTCCTCTCTCTTCCTCTCAGAACCCTCCCTCGACGCAAGATGCAAACCTCACCACGATCTAACCCCAATATCATTTGATTTTCGAAATCCCCAAATCCTTCGACCCAACCCTAGGCGTATACGGTGTTGAAGTCGTGGTATACGGTGTTGAAGTGGTGGTTCAGAGCACAACAAATTAGGTAAAATCTATATCCTTTTAGTCTTGAACTGTTGTTACTCATTTTAGTCTAATTTCTATGAAAAAAATTGTAGTCTGTTGTTGTTATTTTTAATTGATTGTTTGCAATTGATGAATTGATCGTGGTTATCTAATATATATGTTAATATGTGTTTTGGTAGGAAAGTCCGAAGCTTCAACATATTGAGTTATTGACAGATAGTGATCAAGGTATTTGATTAGGTAACTAAACGTCTAAACTTGTGTGTGCTTCGATGGGTTTTGAACTTTTGATTCTTTCATGCATGCACTATCTGCTCCAGATCTGTTAGGTTTTGGTCGTTTGATTGATTGATTGATTGATTCTTTGAACTGTTTTGCATTTTTGATTGATTGATTGGTTGGTTGCAATGTGTAGCTTGATTGTAATTGATTATTGATAAACAAAAGTTACAAAACATATTTTGAGGCAGCATTACATGATTGCAAATGCATCTCTTACATAATACATATGAAAACTAAAACTTTATTTTTGTTGTTGTAGACCATGGCTTCTACAAGTAGGTCAGGAAGTCGTTGTTGTTCATCCCCGTCCATAACATCCAACATGGTTAGTGAAAGTGCTCAACCAACAATGGTTTCCCCAAATACTAACCTAAACCCTATACCAGTATTAGAAAACATTACCCCAGACTCAGTTCCTGTTCCAACCCCAAATACTACACCAAATTTAGATCCTACCTCAGTGGAAGACACTGCGGGGCTGGGGAAAAGGAAAACACAAGAAAAGACCACAAAGGGTAGGAAAAAGAGTCAAGTCTGGGATTGTTTCAGTAGGCCTTTGCTCCCTGATGGCAAGGCTGACCCAGATAATGCCCAATGCAACTATTGTAAGGCAATAGTTCCTGCATCTAGTTCCAAAAATGGAACCAGTTTTTGCTGGTCCCATGCTAGAAACTGCAAGGTTAATCCTCTTTTTGAGAAACCAATCGACAAAGGGCAGACTATCTTATCTAGGGATAATATAACTGGGGCTCCACAATATCACAGATTCAATCAGGGTAGGATAGATCAGAAGTTGTACAAAATGATCATAAGGGATGAACTTCCCTTTAGGCATGTAGAGGGTTTTGGGTTTAGGGAATTTATGGAAGAAGCTCAGCCACAATGGATTCAACCAAGTAGGAAGTTAGTGGCCAAGGGAGTGTGGGAATTGTACAAATCTGAAAAGACCAAGATGATGTCGATCTTTGCACACCATGCAAAAAGAGTTAGTGTAACCACTGACACTTGGACATCAATTCAAAACATTAACTACATGGTGGTCACTGCCCATTTCTTGGACAGTGATTGGAAGTTGCACAAAAGAATTATTAACTTTTGTTCAATTACCAGTCACAAAGGGGAAGATATAGGGAGGATTCTGGAGCAGTGTTTGAGGGAATGGGATATCAATAGGGTGTTCACTATCACAGTGGACGATGCTAGTGCAAATGACCTAGCAGTTGTATACATGAAAAAAAGGCTCCGAAACATGAACACTTTGAGCTTTGATGGGGACTTTTTGCACCTGCGATGTGCATGTCACATCATAAATTTGATTGTCAAGGATGGAATCAAAGAATTAGAGAATGGAATTGATGCAATTTGGCATTGTGTCAAGTTTATTAGGTCAAGTTCAAGTCGACTAGACAAGTTTAGGGAGTTTTCTGTCCTTGAGCACTTGAATAAGAATGCTAACGTTCCCCTAGATGTGATTACTAGGTGGAACAGCACTTATTTAATGCTTGAGGCAGCATTAAAATATGAGAAAGTGTTTGATAGGATGGGTGATGAAGATCAGCAGTTTAGGCATTATTTTGAGGAGAAAGATAGTAAAGGTAGGAAGAGGGTTGGCCCTCCTGTAGAGGAAGATTGGAGAAATGCTAAAGCATTTGTGCATTTTCTAAAAAAATTTTACGAGTCAACACTCAAATTGAGTGCTTGGAAATCAGTGACTGCAAACTTGCAGTTCAGTGAGATGATTGGCCTTCAAACAGAGATTGATAAGAAGGCAAAAGATGACTCTGATTTGGTTCTGCAGAGGGTGGCAGTGGGAATGAAAGTAAAATTCAATAAATATTGGGGCAACTTTGAAACCATGAATCCAATCATGGTAATTGCAAATGTCTTAGACCCTCGTTGGAAACTTCAATATCAAAAAAAAGCTTTTGCAAGGGTGGGAGTTAGACCTGCGAAGATTGAAATGATAACTAGGGACTTGAAGAACATTCTGTTGAGAATGTATGATGAATATAAGGGCTGTGAGGGAGGTATAACCCAATCTGTTCAATCAGATGGTGTTGCAGGAATGGAAGGGGTTGAATTTGATGATTTAGAAGATGGACAAGCTGAGATACTTGCTGATCTCATGCAAGAAAGGCTTGAAAATGAACATGAAATGATATCCAACGAGGTTGACAAGTACCTCGCAGATAGATATGTCAATCCTTTAGTCAAGGGCTTTGATGTTTCACAATGGTGGAGGGTGAATGCAGCTGCATATCCTATTCTTTCCAAGCTTGCGCAAGACATTTTTGCAATTCCTTGCTCTACTGTGGCAAGTGAGAATGCTTTTAGTTTGGGAAAAAGAGTAGTTGATCCCTTTAGGAGTTCACTAACTCCTCAAATGGTTGAGGCACTAGTCTGCACTAGTGATTGGTTGAGGGCTGAGCAACCTAATTTCTATTCAGAACCAACAAAGGATGAGCTTACCTTGTATAGTGATCTAGAAGAACTGCAAAAAGGTTATAATCTAGTAACATTAACTTGCATGTTTTTATTTTTCATCAACTTATGATTTCGCATTATTGACTTGGCTATTTTTATTTTTGTGGTTTACTTTGCAGAAACTGCTAGCCTAAATTTGGGAGGTGCGAACTCTTCTACAACAACTGCTGCTTGAAGATTTGGATGCTGCAAAGTGCAAAGTGCAAGCATCAGTCCGAAGGGATTGGAGTTCAAAGATATATTGCTGTTTTTTTGTTAAGTGATTGGAATCATCAAACCATCTGTAGATTTTTGTTTATTTCAGATTTCTAGTTCCTATTTGCAGTTATGTAATATTTAAGTAGTTTTAGACTCAGAAATCAGTTGCATATGTTTTGTGAAATCAGTTTGCATATGGAATAGACTTGATGAAGATGTATTATTCAGAAAATTGCAGAAAGAGTTGAGTATTCAGCTAAGAATGAATAATTGGGCTGAAAAAATACCAATCAATAGTAGGCCCATTCATCCAATTCGGTTGGGCCTTAACTGAAATTATACCGACCGGGAAAGTCAGTAACCGACAGTTTCGGTACCAATTTTTTTGGTACGGTATTGGTACTGCATTTGAGCAAACCGACATGTTCTGGTCAGTAGTCGGCTCAGTCCCAAAAACCCGGTAACCGTACCAGGGCCAGCCCTAGTTTAAAATAACAAAGAAGACAACTTAAAACAGAGAATGTCCAATGTGGTTGAGTCGTGGTGGCCTACTTATAGAAACTTTTATAGTCAATGACATAAGGAGTTGTACACAGTTAATCAATAAACATATATAAACACTCACGCGCGCGACCGTTTCACCTGGAATGCAATGGAAGTATTACTTTTTTTTTTTTTTAATCTCACTATCCTCAAATCATTAAGTTAAAGTCAAAAAAGAATACGGCCAAGTAATAACCAGGGGAAGAAATGAAAATGGACTTATAAATCAATGGATTGAAAAGTCCATGTGAAAAATGTTGTATGTTAACTGCAAATTTATAATAGGGTCTTAGACTTTTTGCATGCTCTATCTATATCTAAATTTTCCAAAATGACAACGTATGTGTTGCCGGTTTATTTCTGGAATGACAACGTATGTATTGCCGTTTTGCTTCTTATTGACAACATATGTATTAGCTTTCATACTATTCACAAGTACATCTCCTATGCTATGTGAAGAGAAAAAGTTGTGTACGTACAAGATGCAATTTAATTACTTGTATATATGTAACTCCAATATGTAGTGAAACAATAACAAACAACCTTTGTGAATATATATGATATAGAAAACTTGCCTGTAAGAAATCTCCTCCGATGTTTACCACTAGAGCTCCAGGTACAGGAAGAACATCAATCCACTGATTTTGGTACAAAACTTGAAGTCCACCAATTTGATCTTGAAGTAGGATGGTCATAAAATCAGGATCCGAGTGTTCGGCAGTGCCAATAGCCACTTCAGGCTGTGGGCATGGTGGATAGTAATGACTAAGAATCATATGCAAGCCCTTTGTGATATCCAAGTTTTTGAGGTGATTAGGTTTGAGCCCAAGCGCCTCAGGGTACAAAGCAGTGATTCTTGTTGGTCATCACATATGTAAATGATGTGATATCTCGGACGTCGGACATACCTGCAAACGAGAGGAATTTCTTGAGGATCAAACTGCTCGTCACTTACGATGCACTGCAAAGTGTCCTTCCAATCAGCAAACATCAAATCATACATGGCATGGTACTGCTAGAGTAGTACTTGACCTTCATCCCCATCTCCCTACAATAGTACTCCGCCTTCTCCTCCCTCAGCAGCTCGTGAAACACACGCGCCGCCTGCAACATCTCCTCCATCACTGTCTTGGGTATCCCATGGTTCACCACCTGGAAGAAGCCATAGCTCTCTTAGGCCCTCCGGACTTGGTCGATCACCTCAGCACGCCTTCCGTTATTATATTCAGCCAGATCCACCACTGGGATACTGAAATGACCTGAAATCGTACGAAAATTGGTGGGAGTTTGGTGATTCCGGCATCGACGATCCCTTTGACACCAGTTTTGGAGTCGTCGAAGGCCTTCAGCTGCTGCAGACGCTCTGGGTCGCTTGATTTCCCGGTGACCATTTTTATGAAATCTGGTGAATGACTCGGACTCAAGACTGACTGAAGAGTACGTTCAGAAATGAGGATCCGTTTCTTCTTCGCTCGGACCATCTGCCATCGTAGGGTATAACTCCATATGAGGTATCATCACCTCCCACCATAAGGCATCTCACGTTTTTCCAAAAAAAAATTTGCCGTTTGCCAATAGGTTCAACCCAATGCCCATATATGGCATTCAACTTGAACTTTTTTTTTTTTTTGATAAGGAAGTGGGTAGTTTTTTGTTTTATATTACTTTTCTTACAATTTAAGAGGATCAAAGGATTTCACTCCTACCCCCATGGTGACTCGAACTCATGACTTCATACATAGGTAGTGAGTGCTCTAACCATTGAGCTAACACCACATCGTCAAGGAAGTGGGTAGTTTCTTAATCAAAGCAGTTTTCTACAACAATAACTATTATTTATTTTATTTTAAAGAATTTAATTTCTTTTTATTTTTTTGAATTGACATTATTGTCCCTGTTGGTTATTCAATTTCTAAAGTTTTTTAATATTAGAGGAGCCCTTAACGAAGATTGTTAATTTAGGAGACCCACTTTTTGATTATATTACGGCAAATCAACTGTAAAATATTTATATATGCATGAAAATATCACTTCTGAAATTTTTATTCCAAATTGCTAATAATTAAGGTACCCAAATAGCAACCATCACTACTACAACAACCACCACCGGCTTGGATGAAGACTTGAACCGAATACCAAACATAGCAACAAATTCAACATCTCGGATGGTAATCTTAAAAATTTGAGAAATCCTAAGAATCCGAGCGATAACAAACTCTTCCTTGATTTTCAACGATCTGGGTCTGCTCCATATCTATACTATTATTAAGAGAAGAGAGTTTGTCAGCCAAAACAGAAAAATTTTACCAAAATATCCCTTTGAACTGAAATATTTGAGAAAGACAAAATGGTCAATTCACAAATAAAATAAAAACAAAAGAAATTTAACAAAAAAAAATTAAAAATCAAAAACAAAATATGTGCAGCAGTTTTCTCCACATTCTGTGGAACAACTTCCCACGTAATTATCCACCCCCAAAGGGTGTGTTTAGAGTCTAGTATTATTTACATAAGCGCGTTAGATGGGGAAGAAGGAAGTGAGTGCAAGAGGCTTCTCCACATCAAACGCCTTTGGTTCCATCGTCACCTCTGTCATCCAAGAGGCCTGATGGTGGCAGTTGGTGATGGTGGAGGTCGGGATTATACCGATCGCAGAGACTGAAGGATTCCGGCGTTAGTTGGTATCGGGGTTTGAATTGGGTTGCAAGGTTGATTTGGGCTGGTTGTCTTTGGCGGGTTGTTTGCGAGTGGAGCGCCATTTCTTTTGACGCGCTTTCCTCGAGTGGCGGCTGTTCATTGCACTTGCACTTGTGCTAAAAATTTCGGGTTAAAGGCGACATAACCACGGAGAGAGAGAGGGAGATGCTTAGGAAATAATAATAATAATAATAATAATAATAATAATAATAATAATAATAATAATAATAATAATAATAAATAAGGCATGAAAGGACGAAAAAATCCTTAAAAAATTGTCAGTCGGCAGACGCCGTAACGGAGCTAACGGCTATATGTACCAATCCTTGGTCGGGCGAAGAACCTCAGGTACCGTATTGATATTTTTTGAAGTTCAGATACCAAAAATTATAAAGAGGCAAACGTCAGGTACAGTACGAACTATTTTCCCTCCTGAAAATTTAAACAGTTCCTTATATATTAACTCTTTTAAAGAATCGGTGTTGTGCTATTTTTCTCATCGTGCTCAAATTGGGTCTGCAGCGCCCGTTTATTTTTGTTGGGAGTTTTTCCTCTTAGAGCATTGGCCCCAAGGTTTACTCAGTAGTTTGGGAGTCTCCTCCCACGGAATGGATTAAGGTGAACCATGGGTCAGTTTTGGACCTTGCAAGAGCTGGTTTTGGAGGTGTGTTTAGAGATTTAGATGGTCTATTCCTGGTAGGATTTTCTTATAGTGCTTTGGTGCCAAGTGCTATTGATGCCAAGGTACTAGCTATTATTGAAGCAATTAATGTTTTAATGGTTAGACATTGGACTCATATCTGATTGGAAACTGACTCTGCTTTGGCGGTGCGGTACTTCAATAAACCTGGTTTGATCCCTTGGAGATTGCGTATCCCATGGTTGAATTGTTTACATAAGATTAATCAAATTACCTTCCTTATGTCACATATTTTTAGAGAAGAAAATGCATTGGCTGATAAATTTGCTCGAGATGGTGCTTTGAATGTTGGGGCATTTTGGTGGAGGAAACTCCCTTCATCTTTTCTTCTGGAGTATGGTAGAAATTTGGCTTCTAGAGTTAATATATTATCGCTTCTCTTAGTCTAGACTTGTTCTCAATTCCTTGCTTTTTTACACTTTTTGGGTTTTGTCTTTTACTTTGTGTTAATCTTATTTTGTACTTGGCGGGGCTTGTTGTTAAGGAAATTAGAATCCTTCCCGTCAAGGCTCACAGAGTAGACTGATAGAAAAGTAACAAACCACAAGACAAGCAACAAGAGAACACTGAGATTTAACGAGGTTCAGCATAAATCTATGCCTACGTCCTCCCGAGAGATACCCGTTCTTCACTATGAGAATAATTACAGTACAAGATACATTGAGCTAAATCACCATAACCCAAACCCATAACCCTTGTACACCCACACTCATAGAATTTCCCAAGAACTCACTCTCACCCAAGAGCTGTATTCACTCTTGACATCTCTGCTCCCTTACCCAAGAGATATACACTCTCTTGTTGATGATCGCATGCACCGACCATACCTTGGTTTACTACCCATGCCCTCTATATATAGGCACCCCAATTATAATCCAATTGGTAGTAGGAAAACCAAACCTTCTTGTACAGGAGAAAGATCCTATTCCTTATAGGAATAAACTTTGACATCAACCATGTCCAATTAGGAAGACTAACCAAGTCCAACTAGGACTTGCCTTTCCTAATTAATTCTCATCACATCCTAACAATCTCCACCTTGATGAGAATGCCATGCAAAATTCCCTTGCACCATCTTTAACCATTGGCCTTTTTTTGTACCAGCAACACATAACCTGAATCAAATTGTGGTCCTCCCTGATTCGTAACGGCCAATCCTATGTATAAATGCACCGAGTCAACAATCAACAGCTGACTCTGAAGAGGGACCTCAAAACAACCCCTTCCCTAGCAGGATTTCCTTCTCACCATCATCTGAACTCGGAAACTTGTCAACGACGTCTCTGCTGTACCCGCAAACGAGACTCGCTTATGTGCACTCATGTTTCCCATTATCCATTGAGGTCTGACATACCAGATGATACCTACCACACTGTTCTCCCTGTATGAGGACCGTACCGCCATGTGTGATTTTTTCGGCTCCACCTGCTATAAACACTTATAGCCTTTGGAAACCAACTAGCTCCTGAATATCAAATTCCTCTGTAACTTTGGGACATTGTCACACCACCCAAAGTACGCCAATCCCAAATCTAATATCCAGTCAAAGAACATGTGTCACCTATGGAGATTGTGAGAGCATCTCCATATGAAAATCGGTTTCTGCTACAGCAATGCCATCTAAGCCTTTCGCTTCATATGACCCTAGTCACGACACTTGTAGCATTCCTGCCTCTGGATTTAGACCTGCTATGATCACTAAATCCCCGACAGTTTTCCGTGCATTATCCGCTGTCTTCTCCGGTTTCACATCCTTTCCCTTCAACACTTTACTAAGCCCCGTTGAACTAGGATGTCTTTCACTCACTTATACCCAAAGAGTGAAACTTCCTTTTCTGTCAAACTACTCCACCTCAAACTATGAGGCAATACTTGAAGCCATGACGAACAACCACGATCAACATGCAAACCTTCGGCGAACGAATACCACGAACGACGAACAAGCACGATCGCTGACACCACGAACCACCTTAGTGAGATATACACTCTCACCAACCATCATTCCCTTGAGTCATATCCTGGTCTCTTGCAACTCCACCTTTGATTAGGATTTTTCCTGAGTCTAGCTCGCACCACCTAGCCTCCGAGTCACTCCACCTATCAACTACCTTCGATTAGGACTTTCTTGAGTTTTTGACCCGCTCCACGTTGCCAGAAATTTTCCCCGAGCTGGCTCCACCTAAGGCACTTTGAGTTAACACCTTAACCATCTAATTGACTCCACCTTGAATGATGAGGTGTCCCAGCCGAACCTTCGGCTCTGATACCACTTGTTAAGGAAATTAGAATCCTTCCCGTCAAGGCTCTCAGAGTAGACTGATAGAAAAGTAACAAACCACAAGACAAGCAACAAGAGAACACCGAGATTTAACGAGGTTCAGCATAAATCTATGCCTACGTCCTCCCGAGAGATACCCGTTCTTCACTATGAGAATAATTACAGTACAAGATACATTGAGCTAAATCACCATAACCCAAACCCATAACCCTTGTACACCCACACTCATAGAATTTCCCAAGAACTCACTCTCACCCAAGAGCTGTATTCACTCTTGACATCTCTGCTCCCTTACCCAAGAGATATACACTCTCTTGTTGATGATCGCATGCACCGACCATACCTTGGTTTACTACCCATGCCCTCTATATATAGGCACCCCAATTATAATCCAATTGGTAGTAGGAAAACCAAACCTTCTTGTACAGGAGAAAGATCCTATTCCTTATAGGAATAAACTTTGACATCAACCATGTCCAATTAGGAAGACTAACCAAGTCCAACTAGGACTTGCCTTTCCTAATTAATTCTCATCACATCCTAACACTTGTCTCACCATTCAGGGAGGTTTTGGTTTGGTTCCCCTCCCACACTTGTATGTTTATTTGGTTTAATAAATGTCTAGCAAGGGTCGGCGGTGGGTTCCCAGTTATAGCAATCCCCTTCGGGGTTGTGTGGGTGCTAGTCACCCCTTTCAGACTGCTACAAGGAACTAATAACACCTAATCATTACTAGTACAATTTTATTAAAAAAAAAAAAAAACTCTAATCACGATAAACTATTGAATGTTCACCTAGTTGAGGTAGTTAAAAAAATAATGGCAATTCCTCTTCCTTTCCAGAACTGAGTGGATGAATTTGTTTGGAGCCCTTCAGGCAATGGTAAGTTCTTAATTAAGTCAGCTTTTTTTTTTTAGATAAAAAATCTTTAGCTCACTCAAGATCTAAATTGATAGAGAAAATATGAAAAATATCTACTTCTCCTAAGATTAAGATTTTTAGTTGGCAACTTATTTATAGTAGATTGTGCATTAGAGATCAAATCTACACTTATGAAATTATTGATAGATCCTGTATTTTTTGCTATAATGATATTGAATCAATTGATAATTTATTTCTATATTGCTCATTTACTAGACGGGTTTGGACTTTGGAGCTTAACTTTTCGTACCACCGATTTTGCTTCTGGGAATCAGTCTTTTATTGACTGGTTAGAGTTAATTACCTCAAAAAATGACTCTGGTATTCTAAAGATTTATTTTCTATTGCTTTATGTACTTGCTATGGTATATGGATAGCTAGAAACCAATTAATGTTTCTAAATATTCATAGAACCTGTTCAAATTATGTTTTGTGTTTTTTTTTTTTGAAAGGATGTTTTATGCTTCTTTAATTTTCACAAATTATAGAAGAGATAATCCTCCTCATAGTAAGAGAAAAACTAAAACTGGGTTTAGAAATATGATTATGTTATCATTAAAGATTAGGCCTGGCAACGTGCGGGTATAGTGCGGGTACCGTGCGGGTTCTTAACGGGTCGACCGTTAAGAACCGGTTAGCTTAACGGGTTTCGCGGGCTAAACCCGGCGGGTTTGCGGGTTATCCGTTGGAACCCGTTAAAACCCGTAAACTTTTTTTTTTAATTTTTATTTTTTAACTTTTTATCAAAGCAACTAAAACCAATTAAGGCTTATGTATATAACCCCGCATTTGCCATTTTCTCTATATGAACTTTTTTTGTTTTCTATTTTGAAATTTTTTATTTTCTATCTTTTTAGATTTTTTTTCCTTTCCTTTTTTGACAAAAAATAATTCACAAATCACAATTATACGACGATCCAACGGCTGGATCCTCACATATCACCTAGATGATCATCTTTACCGATTTATACGATGATCCAACAATCGGATCCTCACGGATCGCCCTTAGGTTCATCCTCTCAAAATTATACGAAGATCCAATGGTTGGATCTTCCCGGATCGCCCTTAGAATCATCCTCACAAAATTATATGACGATCCAACGATCGGATGCTCACGGATCTCCTTTTGAATCATCTTTTCACAATTATACGAAGATCCAATGGTCAAATCCTCACGGATCGCCCTTAGGATCATTCTCTCAAAATTATGTGAAGATCCAACGGTTGGATCGTCCCAGATAGCCTTTAGAATCATCCTCACAAAATTATACGAAGATCCAACGGTCGAATCCTCACAGATCTCCTTTTGAATCGTCTTTTCACAATTATACGAAGATCCAACTGTCAGATCCTCATGGGGAATAAGAAAAATTATAAAAATGCCCTGGTTGAAAAAAAAAATGGGGAACCCGTATGGGTAATGGGAAATGGGTTTTAGGAAGGGTTTTGAGTTAACGGGTTCCAATGGGTTTAGCCCGCAAAGCCCGTTAATTTGAGGGTTTTTTGTGTGCGAGCTTTTTTTTAGCCCGGATTAATAAACGGGCGGGTTTGTGTGGGTTTTTAGCCTGTGGGTATCGTGCGGGTTTGCGGGTTACAGGTTTAAATTGTTTGGCTCCAGTTTAATTGCAGCTGGTCAACAGTCTCTTTTCTTGCGCGGGCGTGCCAGCACCGTTCGGGTGCGGTCGTCGGGGGTGTCCCTTGACCTGACTTCTATCAAGCGATTGTAGACGAGGAAAGCACCAACCTCGTCGTGGGATTCTTTCTGCCTCGTGGTGAGGACTTTGCTGAAGTTTCTTCTTGTTAACACAATCGATACTCAATATTGTAGATCGAGCAGAGCGACATCACCGGGAAATGTTGAGATCTTGCTAAAGCGTCACTTTAGCTTGGCTGGGTTGCTAGGGCGTTACCCTTGCTTGGCTGGTTCTGTAACCGTTGTGGTCGCGGCACTACCGTCGGCTCCCGAGGAGACTAGGACCGAAGCACGTTGACAGAGGGTTTGGTGGCACTGAAAGTCGGCTTCTGAGAAGACTAGGACTAGGAGTGTGATCACCGGTAAGAGAAAGAGAAGGAGAGGAGTTGCTCTTAGAGAGGTTGCTCTAGAGAGAACTTAGATCATCTTAGAGATGTTTTGATGTTGTGAATGTGTGTGTTGTCTCTTAGAATGAGAGGAGAAGGTGTTTATATAGGGAAGAAAAAGAAGAGTGAAATGATGAGTGGAAGAAAAATAATGAAAGTAGATCTAAGTTCACTTGTAAAATATGGAAAAGATAGAGAAAAGATGAAATGAAAGCAAAGCATGAAGGTGCAGCAACATGGAAGTGGTGATGATCTATTAAAGAGATTGTAGAAGAAAAATATATCCAAGGAAAAAGAGAAAAGCATCTAGCTTTCTTCATGTGGGTAGGAAACATGAACATGTGAATATTGAGCTGGTTTTAGGTCAGTTTCTGCCCCTTTATTCCTTCAATTATTTCTCCAACAAGACTTCATTATATGCCTTCGACTTCTTCATATGAAATGTTCCACTATGAGTGTAGATCATCCTGACAAATTTTCAGATTTTTATTCCATGTGGTTGGGCCGAAAATGCTGCTGGACCTCTTATAGGTCCAGTTTTCCAGTTTTGCTTCTGTAGAAAATTGGGCTGATTGTTTGAAGGCCTTCCACTCAAAAAAAGCTCTTGCACTCTTCATAAGAAATGATCCTTGGGCTGTCTAGAATGGATCTGGAAAGTTTCAGGACATTTCGATTTCATTTGGTTAGTCTGCCACCCCTCATTCCTTGTCTTGCTCGGTTTTTCCTAGCCGAAGTAGGAAAATATGCTAAAGTTGACTTGTCATACTTCCATAGTAGGCTTTATTTAGCCTCTAAATATATATTTCGAGCTTGTCGACAATATATAGCTTGAGCCACTGATATTGGCTCAATTTCTCCAAGACGTGCCTTGTCAGGCCAAAATGTTCATTTTGGGTCCAAACATAAATGCCAGGCCTAATTAAAGTGCTGCTAGCTACCCGAAAAGACAATGGTGATCATTTAGTTGTTGCTTCCAAAAATTACTCAAATTTCTTACAGCTGAAAACTTAGCTTTACGTGCTGGACTTCAAGCTGCTTTACCTACACGGTTACAAAAATCTGGACATAAATGGAGATTACAAATAACAAAGCTTTTAATTGATAGTATTATGGGCGCAATAACAGTGCAATCATATATGAAGAGAAGCAAGTTTCTTAACAGATGCTTTAGCATGTTAACACCGGTCATTCTCAGCTAAGTGATGGGTCTGAAAAAATTCTCCTCCTCTCTATGCTGCTCATGCCTTCAATTTCGATAAACTAGAATTCGGCTGCGTTCGTAATTCTTTATAGGATGGTGATATCACCTCACCACAATTTGAATCCAATTTCGATAGACTAGGATTCGACTGCGTTTGTAATTTTTCTAAAGCTTTCTTTCCATTAATCGAAAAACAAAAGATTTCTCAGAATTTTAATGTGCAATAAGTAACAGACAATAAAAAATAAAAAAAAGGAAAGGTAAAAAAAAACGACGAACGGAAGAAATGAAATGAAAAGAAAAGTCGCTAGCTCGGAAACAAAACAGTGGGCCCCGCCGGAAACATTGGAATAAATCTTCTCTGTCCTGATAAATAGAAATTTCGAAAGGCGAGGAGGCCAGAGAGACAGAGAGAGCAGCAGCGAAGAAGAAGAAGAAGAGGAAGAGGTGCCGTTATTCTGATATCAGTTTCGGTTTTGGATTGATGCGACGAGAAGAAGATCGGAGACGGTAGTAGCCTAGCCGGTGGTGGTTGTTTTCGGTTCTTCAGTAGAGCGACAGGGAGAGGGAGAGGGAGAGGGAGAGCATGGGCGACGGCAACCGAGGCCTCTCGGCTAATTCTAATTCAAATTCAAATCACGGCGGTAGCAACAAGCCGGAGTGGCTCCAGCAGTATGATCTGATCGGCAAGATCGGCGAGGGAACCTACGGCCTCGTCTTCCTCGCCAGGACCAAGACCCCTAACAACCGCGGCAAATCCATTGCCATCAAGAAATTCAAGCAGTCCAAGGACGGCGACGGCGTCTCCCCCACCGCCATCCGCGAAATCATGGTGATCCTTTATTTATTTATTTATTATTGTTATTTTTTTTTTTTGAATTTTAGACGTTACAATTGCATTCTTTCCTTTTCTGTTCTCTTCTGGTTTCCGTGAACCAGACACATTAATTAATTAATTAATTATTTATTTTTCAATTCTTTTGGTATGGTTTCAGTTACTGCGGGAAATCTCCCACGATAATGTGGTGAAGCTTGTGAATGTTCACATCAATCACTCCGACATGTCGCTCTATCTGGCTTTTGATTACGCTGAGCATGACCTTTATGTGAGTGTGGAATTATGGCCTGTTCTTACTTTTTTTTTTTGTTCGACAAAGTTCGATTGAGCCTTGTACTGAGTAGAGCAATATTTGGGGTTATTTGCTGTCAGGAAATCATTAGACATCATAGAGACAAAGTTAATCATGCGATCAATCAGTATACTGTTAAGTCCTTGCTATGGCAACTGCTCAATGGACTAAATTATCTTCATAGGTATGACATTGCTCTTGTTTTGTTCTTGTGATGTTGATCGTTAGTTCGATTGCTGTACTATAATTTGACCACTTCTGTCGAACTCTTCATGCAGCAATTGGATAATTCATCGTGATCTAAAGCCATCTAATATCTTGGTATGATTTTTGTAGCAAGTTTTTCCTCCCTTATTTGATGAGTTTTGGTTACAACTTTGTTAAGTTGCTGTCTTGTGGCATGCGTGACTATGAACCGATATGAAGTGCTGTTATGTAAACCTGAATCTTTGTTGCTAGGTTATGGGTGACGCAGAGGAACAAGGAGTGGTCAAAATTGCCGATTTTGGACTTGCAAGAATATATCAGGCTCCCTTGAAGTCGTTGTCTGAAAACGGGGTATGTTTGTATCATTGTTTTCTCTTGCTGCCTGGATTTTTATGCTTGATCTCATATATTTTTGTCACATACAATTTAATTAATAGCAAGAGCAGGCAGAATAGTGGTATGCGTAGAATATGAATTATAAGGTCTAAACAATTGATGAGAATCTGAAATTTTAAAGTAAGTCTGCTAATTGATAAGTAGCAAAGCTCAAATTCTGATAAATTATTCCACCCATATACCCATACGATCGAGGTTCTTTGTAGTTAATTGTGTAATTAGTGCAGTTTACACATGCATTATTAAGTCTATGGTTTTGAAGTCTCATACTTGGTGTCATCAGCGTCTCTGTCACCTTCTCAGTTTCAAATGTCATTACTCTTCGCCTTAGAATTCCTAAGCATTTAATTTGGGTCTTCAACGCTTCATGTTTAGAGAATACTTCAGTGAGGTTTTGGCTTGCTTGAGAAACTGCTTTGGTTGGGATAATAATTGGGTTTGGCTGATATCAAATACTATTCTACTAGTTGTGTGTGTCTGCAAGGGAGTGAATCCCTAGGTTTCTCAAAGATAATGAGCATACAGTGGTTCAATGGAAAATGCTTCTTTCAATTTATTTCTACTTTAGCTTAATAATTGTTTCCTTTTTCTTCCAACATTATTTGTTAGATTAATTAAATGTTTTATATCTTCTTTTTGGTTAGATTTGTGTACTAGGGAAATGCCCTTTTCTTATCTTTTGGAGTAATATAACCTTGTCCCGAAAAGCCACTTGAATATTATGATCAAACTTACACTTGAATTAACTAAGACTTTGTGTTTAATGTGTCAACTATATTAATTGCAGGTTGTGGTAACCATATGGTATCGTGCACCAGAATTGCTCCTTGGGGCAAAGCACTACACAAGTGCTGTCGGTATCCTCTGTTATTAAGTTTCTATTAAAACCAGTTCCATAGTTTTTTTTCTGTGTGTGTGTGTTTTTTTTTTTTTTCCTCCCATGTATTTTCCAATTTATATCAACTTTAAATTATTAGAGTAACTCATCTGAAAAAAAAGAAAAAGAAAAAGTTATATATAGCTTATTGCCAAAGTGCATGCCACCCTACATTTGGTTATGTACTCGACTACATAGAAATTGCACAAAGCTAACCTTATTGGAAGGACAAGAAGTAAACTGTATTTGGATTACGAGATCCTGCTGAGCTCAAGCAAATTTGAAATTTTTTGTCTTCTAGTTATGAACTGTCAGTTGTTGCCATTTTGACGTCAACATATCTATAATCTAGGACAGGGAAGAACCAAAGAATAGAAGTCAGTAAAGGCACACCATACCATGATATAAGTAAATTGTAAAAGCCTATGTAACCATCCAATGGAATGTTAAGATCTGTTTCTTATTAGTTTCATTTTTTTGTTTTACTCAATTTCCTTTGTATTTTTGTCAGATCCAGTTGAAATACATGACACAGCTTTAATTCAGCCTATTGCTTTGCTGCAATGCATGTAAACATTAAGTTGGTGTTTCCTTAATATGCAATCTAGATATGTGGGCTGTTGGATGCATTTTTGCTGAGCTTTTAACTTTGAAGCCATTATTTCAAGGGGTAGAAGTGAAAGCTACACCAAATCCTTTCCAGGTTTAAATTGTTGTAGGAAATATATTTTTCAAAATTCCTGTTCTCAACTTTCTGTTTTTAGATTTGTTATGACTTATTTTTGATTACTAGCTGTGTTTCTAGACCTTTTTGTGATCCTAATATGTTTGCGATTAAATATCATTTTCGGTGCAGCTTGATCAACTTGACAAGATTTTCAAAGTTCTAGGTACTCTATTTTTCTTTTTGAGCCTATCACTGTTCTCTTTATATACTCCATGGATCTTAGTATTATCATTATCATGTCAGGCCATCCTACACTAGAAAAGTGGCCGACACTTTCAAATCTTCCACACTGGCAACAAGACCTACAACACATTCAAGGGCACAAGTAGTAAGTTTTCTCATGTATTGTTTTATGTATACAAAAGTTGTAGTCCCTTGAAGGATTTATTTTATTTTTTATTTAGATGTACTATTGTATCTCCCTGTGAGTCTCATTTAATTTTTTGTTTTTTTTGTCAACAAAACTAACCATTTCTTTTTCTCTATTTTTTCTTTTGACAGTGACAATACTGCACTTTACAGTGTAGTTCACCTCTCTCCAAAAAGTCCTGCATATGACCTCCTATCTAAGATGCTCGAGTAAGTGGTTCCTTCTAAATTTAGTCTTGAGCAGATGAGGAGATTATGAAATTGATATATACAAAAATTATAGAATTAAATTCACAGATGTAGCGATGTCAAAAGTTAGTTGCTGTTGTTGTTATTATTATTATTTTTTCTCTTCCTAAGCCAAATTTGTATGCAGATATGATCCTCGAAAGCGTATAACAGCAGCACAAGCGTTAGAACACGAGTATGGCTTCTTCTCTATGAATTGTGCTTATCATTTTCTCTTCCTCCTACCTTTCCCTCTCCCATTAGATGACCTTTCAGAGTTTTCATCTTGATAATTTGTAAATTAAATGTAATGTGTGTGTGTTATTTTTTTTTTTTTTTTTTCTTTTTCCTGTTTTTCTTTTAAAAAACTTCCAGTATGTATAAAGAACTTGGTATGCATGTAAGAGTGGTCATCATGACAGAGTACAATTTTCTAAAGTTGCATCTGTTGTTGTCTTTCAGATACTTTCGTATAGAACCTCTACCAGGACGCAAGTAAGTTCTTTATACATTCAAGCTCCTTTTATGCTTTGGACAACTTCCCTTGTGATGCCATTCTCTTATTTTTCAATGCTTTGACCACCTTTTCATGAATTCCAACGAAAAGTGTGGAAAAGAAGAGAAAATAGAAAATTGTAAAGAGAAACTTTGACTAGATGGCAATGGGAGGATATTTCACTCAGTCCCTTCATTTTGATGTGTTGTATGGAATGTGAATGATTAGTGCATTGGTAGCCAGTCAAGGAGAAAAGGCAGTGAATTACCTTACTCGTCCGGTTGACACAACTACAGACTTTGAAGGGACAACCAGCCTTCAACCTTCACAACCGGTATGGTTATGTGGTTTTGCAACTAAATTAGTATTGTATTCTAAAGCTTGTTGAAAGTGAAGTTCTACTAGTTAACAATTTTTCTTTGTTGATAATTTAGTGGATAATTCTACAGTCATTTAAGATAAACGTGTAGTCTACTGCATGTTAATGTGTCATATAAACTAATTGAATTTTGTGCAGAATTTATTTCGAATCTAAGATAAAAATGTACTCTACTGCTTCTCATTTGTATATGTTTATCCTTTTAAATGGAATATTATTCGAAGATGATATTCGCAGGTATCGTGATACTTTGTAGAGCAGGAGATAGGATATTATCAAGTATGATATTGTTGCTAATTGCTATGTTGTAAGTTAGAGTGAAAAATATATGGTCTGTAATTCTGAAGTCATTAGCACATTTACTTCTGTAAGAAGCTTAAACATTTGTTTTTCCTCATGTTTACTCTTCTGAATTGTGACATGAATCTTCAGTTAAGAAGTTCTGCATTGGGACATGAAGAATGTATTCCAAATATATTATATCAGGAAGATGGATGTCATAAACTAGTTTCATTGGTTTCAGAAGGTCTAGGTCAAGTTGGTTTGTCTTCGAATCATTTGCATTGGCAATCATGTTGAGAACTTTGTTTCAATCTGTTAAACTGAGAGTCTTAGCCACATTTGGACATAAATAGGTTTCTTTACATGAATATACAGCAAGCAATGTTATAGTTGGAGTGCAAGCTTTTAGTTTAGTTCAAGGCCTGTCTGTCAGAACTTGGAGTCCCCTTCGAATCTCTTTTTTGTTCGTATAGTTTCTTCTCAGTTGTTGGTTGGTTATCATAATTTTTTTTGCTAAGGGCAAATGCTTTCTGTCCATGGTTGTAGGATTTATTACTGTGGTGGGAGTGTGGGACATATCCATATTAAATTATTGCTCATCTGTTCCCATTTTGATATCTACTCGATGAAACATTGTACTTCATTTGCTTTTCCTGTCTTTGTTTTCCTCAAATTTGAACCACTTTTTACTGTTTGAGTTATTTCTGCAATTATGAGTGCACTGCCAGAAAATAAATATGTTTGTATATAGAGTGCATGGCAAGTGATGTATGCCAATTTTATTCTCTAGCCTTTTACTTCCATGCTTATCATTTGATTATTTGGACCAGGTATCGTCTGGAAATGCAGGAAGCATGTCAGGTGCTCATGTAGGGAACAGATCTATGCCCAGGCCGTTACTTAACATGCAAAGAATGCAGCCATCTCAGGGCTTGACTGCATATAATCTTGCAACACAGGCAGGGATGGGTGGTGGAATGAATCCTGGTGGTATCCCCATGCAGCGTGGTGTTGGTCAGGCCCATCACCCACAACAGGTATATTGCAATGACTCCTATTTATTTTGTTGTAAAATTGTGCTTCTTTGTGATGTATGCTGGTATCCTTTTCCTTTCAATGCAGTTGAGAAGGAAAGATCCAGGAATGGGGATGACTGGATACCCTCCACAGCAGAAATCAAGACGTTTCTGAGTTTCATTGCACCTGGTATTTTTTTTTTTGGTCGTGGATCTCTGGAAACTCCTGAAGGTTAGTCTTTTTGATGCTTTGCTTATAGGGTACTATAAAATGGTTCTTTATCTTAATCTTGAAAGGAAAATAAAGCAAAATCCTTTTTCCCCCTTTTTTTTAATATAAATTTGTATATGTCTGTGTATACGTGTTTGTATGTTTATGTCTTTCTCAGTCCTAAGGCTTGCTTGAGTTTTACTTTTGAGTTATAGCAATTTGAAACCAAGGTATAGCTCTATGTTTGAACTTAAAATAATGCTAAATGTACTTCCATTTCCTGCACCACCTAGAAACCACCTTATGTGGCATTTGATGTTGCATTGGCACATCATTTTATGAAGTTATTCTATGCCACATAAGGTGGTACATGAAAGGTTGTACACCTAGCATTACTCACACTTCTACATAATATAGTAGTTGAATTGCAACAATTTGAAACTGCAATGGTATCATGACAAATTCTAAAATAAACAGCCGTTATTGTTATTTAGAAGGTTGTCCACGGTAGCAGGAAATGAATAGTTCTACCACCCTGTTTGAAAATCTTAGGGGGAAGTGGATATACCCATAACCCGCTGTTACTTGGATATAGCAAGCTTTCTGGGAGACTCAAGGGTTGAGCCCAGTCCAACTTATTCTTGGTTATAAATACCATGTTATATGCTTTGCTGGTTAGACGAATTGTTAAATGATTTGTATGCCTATTGTTATATATTGATTGCAACTCGTTTTTGTTAAAATAACTGCAATTTCATTGTAATTGTCATTATTGAAATAACTACTACGTCAGTGTTGTCAATTGCTTGTGTCGCACCAAGTTCTCTCTTTCTTTTTCATCATAACTCTCGTTTATGTATCTGTTAATCTCAAGGTTGGTTGGTTGGTTTGTTTGTTTTTTTTTTCTTTTTCTGAAAAGCGCTCTGTGGTAACTTGAGTCCAATCATATAATGCATTCCATCAACTGATGAGCCATTTTACATCCTTTTCATTTGTGCAGGACGTTATGGGGAGAGTCATACATAGGGCATGAGTTCAACCATATAAAATATCTGAACTTATGGCATTTCTCAATCTATGGACCCGGTTTCCCCCCTGTTGACTTGATCGATGTGATCTTATTTATACCGTTTGATGTCTTCCAAACTTCAAAGATTGAGGACGTACGATAGGACAGTGTGATTCTTCTTATTATGTCAGAGACGGAATGCTGTAGCGGATATTTGGTTATTCTTGGCCCTCTGGTTATTGCAGTGGGACAAAAAGTTTTCCAGACACTGCAAGGTAGCCCGGGCTACTGTTGTAGGCCAGACACTAATTATGACTTGATTTCTGTACAAGTTTGTAGCTAAGCACAAGAGTTGTTGCCAGCAGACAACATGGTAATACTGCCACATCCAAGTATTTTAGCATCCTCACCAGTAGTGAAAACAGATGGGAGGATTGTAGGGGAATATAGACACAGATTTGTTTGATGAGAATCCCATTAACTGGGACTCAAAATTTGATACATGTGTATGTATACAAGAAATATATATTTGGAGAAACAAATTTACTATTTTCTTCTATTTGATTTTTGATTAGCCTCTAGTAAATTTGACTTTTGTTTTCATGGAGCTGTACTGCACTCTTGGAGCTGTACTGCACTCTTGCATTTACCATGAGTATGTTGAATTTCTTTTTGACTTGCCGAAGCATCACTCATACGCAGATGAGGAACCAACAAATCGTAAGTTGATTCATTCACATCCATGTTCACAATCGTATTAGTGCAGTTAGTTTACTCATCAGTACAAAGTGAACCAAAATGCATATTGTATTCCAAAGCTTGCAATCTGATAGTAGAGGATCACCTTGCCGCATTACCAAAGCCGTTTTCTTCCCACCCGAATTTGTCACCCCTATTTCTATCCCAAGGTTAAGGCTGCCTACATAGAATAACTGCAGCCCTAAATTGAACCAAATTGAATCCACAGATTTTTATCTGCTGTGTTAACTAGATTTAGAAAGTTCGTAAAGTAAAAAACTATCAGGAGAAGAATGAGGAATGTATTCCTGGCTTCGTCTTGATTGTGGAGAGACCTTCCCCATCAAACCAAGGATGAAGCAGACTATGCTTGTCCTTTGATATTCTCTCAAAAACTCGACCGATGTATACTTTTCTTTGGTTGGAAATTCTCTCTTTTCCAGAGTTGTTAAGCTTGTTACTATCTCACTAAATCTCGGGAGAACAAAAAAAAAAAAAAAAAACCTTTGAGCCTCTTGATGCCATTGCTAAACCTTTTGCCTTCAAGTGAGCTTTTGATCCTAACAAACACAAAAATTAATCTGGCAGCTGCGGATGGTCTGATGGAAATAGAAGGATTGGCATTCATTTACACCAATTTAGTTCCCAAGTACGTCTTGCCCAAGTAGTCGCCAGTGAGGATTTCATGAGCATGTATGGAAATACAAAAGCTGCATTGGATTGTTACATGTCCACTAAGACTAGTGATCCGTATGTAGCAACATATTTTGCAAATAAGAATCAGATGGTTAATTGCAGCCCTGTTCAATAATGGAAAGTTAAGACCTAAGCTTAATTTCACTAAAAAGTGTGCCGGGACTGCAAATAACATAATTAATAGTGTAAATTTGAGTATTTTATGGTGTTTTCAAGGGTTCTCTTCCGTTAAGGTGGTTGGAATTGAACCCTAAAAGACTGATTAATCTATTCAATTCGTGATGAACTTAGCTTTACTTTCCATGAACTATTAGTTGCTGAAATTAGTCTTTCTTCATCACTTCAATCTCTGAAGTCCGGACTTCAAATTGAGATCGGAGGATCTTCCAATCCTCACCCTACTGCTCCTGTCTGTCCAAATACAATCAATGTGGTTAGGATCTAGAGGTTTTGGGGTGGGGGTGTGCTATATTGGAGCTGGACAACGCATACCTATTCCCCCGGTGTATGGTATTCTCCTCTCTCCCGATCTCTCGACCTACATGGAAGGAAGTAGTTTCAAGCACTGCTGACTTAATCAATTTTGTTTTATTTTCACCTTGCATGCTACTGATCGATGCTAGTCTATAAAATGGAAAATCCTTCATTTGAGATTGAAACTATACCCATCATTTTAAGCAATGTTTGCTGATTAATAGCATCTATCATCCGAAATGAGTCTCTTTCCTTTTTTAATTTACGCCCTTTTCTGGGCTACTGTTTCACGTAGTGAAGTGTTCATAGTCCGAGTCCAAAACGACCTGAAACCGCCACAACACTCCATAAACCATGAATGGTACGCTTCTACCCTCAACACTCTGTCTGCAACAAACGACTCCCTCCATTACGTCTACAACACTGTCTTTCATGGCTTCTCCGCCGACCTCACCACACAACAAGCCAACCAGCTACGCCAGCGTCCAGAAATAGTAAGCGTTTTCCGTGACAGACTCCTCAAACATCATACAACTAGGTCTCCTGCCTTCCTCGGCCTCAACACAAACGAAACCAACGACCAGGGCATTCTGAAACTGTCTGATTCCGGTGCCAACGTCATCATCGGTGTTATCGACAGCGGCATATGGCCAGAACACCGCAGCTTCCACGACCATGGCCTCGGACCAATCCCTTCACATTGGAAAGGCCGCTGCCTACCCGGAGATTCCGAAAATGCCGCCACCTTTTGCAACAGAAAGCTCATCGGAGCAAGATACTTCACCCGAGGCATCAACAACGAAACTGAAGTTTCTTCCGCTAGAGACGACGTTGGCCATGGAACACACACGGCGTCAACTATGGCTGGACGACACGTCGGAAGCGCATCTTTCCTCGGCTTCGCCAAAGGTGTTGCATCTGGAATGGCCCCAAAAGCACGACTTGCAGTCTACAGAGTGTGTGGGAAGACAGGGTGTGCGCAATCCGACGTACTCGCCGGTATCGAACAGGCCGTACAGGACGGCGTCGACGTCATCTCTATGTCCCTCGGCGGCGACTCCTCCTTGCCGTACGATAAGGATCCGATTGCAATCGCCACATTCGCCGCAACCGAGAAAGGCATTGTCTGTTCGGCCTCTGGAGGCAATGCGGGCCCAGATCACGGCACCGTGACTAACGTCGCACCGTGGATCACCACCGTCGGTGCAAGCACGATTGACCGTGATTTTCGGGCCGATTTAGTGCTTGGTAATGGACGCGTCATCGCTGGTTGTTCTCTCTACCATGGCACTTGGCCGGAGAAGACATCCGCACCGTTGGTTTACACCGGTGGGATATGCATGGAGCTTACCAATAAGAAACGCATCCCCGACTTCGTCCGAGGAAACATCGTGGTTTGCAATTATATCAGCACGGTTTTCCCTGAAGATTTCGACAGGATCAGGAATGCTGGTGCGGTCGGAATGGTCGGGATTGAACAAAACGACCTATTGGCAATTCCATATTCTATTCCTGCACTGGCGATCAGACGATCAGCCCGTGACGAACTTCTCCGGTATATGAACGTCACCAAGAATGCACGTGCAGCAATGCGCTTCCTTGGGACCGTTACAGGGGTGAAGCCTGCACCGGTGGTAGCCGACTTTTCGTCGCGAGGACCCAATCTGTTGTCTCCGTTTGTTGTGAAGCCCGATGTCATAGCGCCGGGTGTCAACATCTTAGCGGCTTGGCCGCAATTCGATGGTTTTTCCGATTTCAGTATAATGTCAGGGACGTCCATGTCTTGCCCCCACGTGTCGGGAATAGCTGCATTGTTGAGAGGGGCCCGCCCTAGCTGGTCTCCCGCCATGATCAAATCGGCAATGATGACCACGGCTTACACAAAGTATCGCGACGGAGGGCCGCTGCTAGATGAGTTGCATCGCCACCAGGTGGTGTGGGGGATCGGTGCCGGACACGTGGATCCTCAGAAGGCGCTTGATCCTGGTTTGGTGTATGATCTTAAGGCGGATGACTATATCAACTTTTTGTGTGCGTCGAATTATAGTGACGAACAAGTTAGGGCAATCACACAAAAGACTACTGCATGCAAGGGCAGGAAAGGCTTCACTCAACCGTGGGATTTCAACTACCCAGCTATATCGCCGGTTTTTGATGTGACGCGGTGGCCAAAATCGGAGGATGTAATTGTTCGGAAAAGTGTTACAAATGTTGGTGAAGGTTCCTCCACTTACATTGTACGTAGTGTCATCAATCCATTTGGGGTCAAGGTTCGTGTTATTCCTCCTATTTTAAAGTTTTCGAGGAAAGGTGAAATTCAGAGTTATGTTGTCAAGTTTACGGCTGATAAGAATGTGGGAGTGCCGCGACATGGGAATGTGGCTTTTGGCCAGCTGATTTGGACAGATGGGAAACATAAGGTTTCTTCACCGATTACGGTGACATATATGGGATAGTGGTTCCAAGTTCAAATAAATGCCCAGTTAATATTGCAACTAATGTAGGGTTAAGCGGACATATAGACATTGCAGTGTATGCTATGATCAAGCTAGTAGATTAATTCATGGCTGAATTAGGACAATTTTTGTAGAGTGGTTGCAAAGAAAATTTCTAGCTTGTAGAATGCTTCTTGTTCTGAATCGCAGCTGTTACTAGTAGTTTAAGTTGCCTTCTTTTTTCGTAGAATAAAAACTAATCACACGTGATCGAAGTTTGGTGTGAACAGTAAAGAGTTCATCTGCTAGGGCCAATTTATGTGGAGAATTTTCTTTTAAATTTTTCTTTAGATGTGACTCACCAATTTCTGGCTACCAACGGTGTTCAACTGATTCTTGGAACAGTGTTGAATATGTTACTTTACCTACTAAAGTCAGGAGAGTCTATTGATGTTCTTGAACCTTGTATTGATGATTCTGGTTAAAGCTATGGGACCGGTATACTACATCATTCATTTAAAGGGATGTAATTTTTTATTTTTATTTCTTTTCTAGTGTGTTTATGTTAAGCGATTATTACCCTGATGTAGCACTATGGTTTTGCGGATCTCTGCTTTGATGCTGACTTCTTCATTCAGTAGATGAATGGCTTGATATTGGAGTCGTCAAAGAGCGAGTTTGATTCCTAGGTAGCATCAAAAGAACACTTTAACTTAGATTGTACGTAGCAATCCACTACAAATTAAAAAAAAATTCCAGTGGCCATGGCGCAAGGCCGTCGCGGAAATTTACTTCATCAATTTGGAAGTCAATGCATGAAGTGTATGGAAGTTGGCATTGTTAAGTGGCCATTCTATGGTATCGGAGGCGAGTGAAGTACTACCTGTTGGAAAATGGAGATGGATGATGCTTCGGATGAATGAGAACTTGTTAGGTTGAGGCGTGTAGTCACTGCCCTTAAGAGTAGATCCGCCCCTCGAAGACTAAGTCTTGGTGTATCAGGTTAAGGCGCCATACCCTCCAGGATACAACAACCTTGATCCTCGTATCGTATGTGTACACTCACAATACTTGGATTGGTAGAACAGCTTTGAGACTTTCCTTTGGTGGAACAGAGAACAGAGAAAAGAGACTCACAAAGACATGATCATATAGAGATAGCTATGTTGGGTTTTTTCACGTGTAGCTGAGCTCGTCATGGAGGGTATAAATAGTAGTGCATGAGAGGAAATTAATCACGGAACAATTAAGCTTTGTAACTGACACTATTCAAATACCCCAACGCATTCAGACACAATATAGGATCAATTCATGCAATTAAGGAGAGTAACAGACCTGTTGAGTTTTGATTAATTATGGATTTGAATTCCGGCCACTTGAACGGTCCAATTGAACATGAATGCATGATTGAATTCAAAGACCATTATTGCCATTAACTCATGTAACTGAAAATCTATGGCAATCAATATATGAATAATCATTTGAATGCCATTAACTCATGTAACTGAAAATCTATGACAATCAATATATGAATAATCATTTGAATTCAGGCATGAAGGAAACGGATGAATTCAATTGGATTGGAATACTAACAAAAAGTATTTTGAAATACCATAAAATTCTAACAATCCCCCACATATTTCAAAATACGAAATGAACTAGGAAATGAAGATAGAAGTACCAAAGGAAAATTGAGAAAATAATGGATCTGAACTGGTGTCTTTTGGACTATGAACCAGTCATAGGATAGGTTAGCCGTGACTTACAGAAATTTGGTGAAAACTAAATTTTCTATGAACCATAATTTCTTTAGTGTGAATCATGCAACTAACCACCCACATTAAGTCCTCGGGATCAAGCTGTTCTATGCGGGTTGGCGCAAATCGGTGATGCGCACCTGGATTTTCATGAGTGCTCTAGAGAACCTGCCCAAGTCTCATAGGAAGCGGCCCCACTTCCACACTCAAATAGGTGAATCCATCAAGTGTGTACTGGAATCAAACACACCACCCTTAATAAGGGCTATGGTATTCATTAAGAACAATTTTGTTCAACCTTCCACGTTCCAGTTAAGCACTATCTACATCATAGGGAGGGACACTTCAACGAATAATCGATAGTGCACTACAGGTCAACAAGTGACTTGTTATTACCCATATGAACCTACTTCCTGGGATCTCCATTCACATAGGTTGGGTTACCATCACTCTTGACCTTTGACACAGGCATAAGTCCCATCCCCCTCGATGTATCAGCCACTACCTTTCAGTTTAGTGGTTTTGTCAGAGGATCTGCTAGATTCATCTCTGACCTCACAAAGTCTAGGGATATTACCCCATTCTCAAGCAATTGCTTCACAGTTTTATGTCTTAGGCGTATATGCCTACTTTTCCCATTATATGTTTTATTTTGAGCTTGGGCTATTGCAGCCTGGCTATCACAATGCATAGACACAGATGGAGCAAGTCTATTCCACAATGGAATTTCTGCCAAGAGGTTTCTAAGCCACTCAGCCTCTGAACCAGCCTTCTCTAAGGCTACAAACTCAGATTCCATGGTGGAATGAGTTATCAATGTTTGCTTGGAAGATTTCCAAGACACTGCACCACCACCAAGAGTAAACACATACTTCACACTTTTCTTCGTTTTGGCAAGTAGAATATGTAAGCATACCAATTTCTTTCATTTTCTTAATATAAGGAAAACTCACATGACCAAGTCTACCATGCCATATATCAACAGAGTCAACCAAATAAGCAGAAGAAGTAGATGCATTCTCATTAATAATCTCAGAAACATTCAAAACAAACAAACCCTAGTTGTGATAACCTTTCCCCACAAATGTGCCATTCTTGGTCAAAACAACCTTATCAGATTCAAAAACAACTTTCACCCCCACATTTCCTAGTAAGGCTATAGACACTAGATTATGCCTAATCTCAGGCACGTAGAGCACATCATTAAGTGAGAGAGTCTTACCAGAGGTGAGTTTGAGAAGAACCTTTCCTTTTCCAATAATTGGTGAGGGCCTAGAGTCACCCATGAACACATGCTCTTCTCCTTCAGATATTGGAGTGAAAGAGGTGAAAGCAGATCGGTTTCCACAAATGTGCCTAGTAGCACCAGAGTCCACGACCCAGTCTTTTGCATTAGTCACCACATTGACTTCAGAGACAACCGCTGCAATGATGTCATCTGCTTCAACCAGATTAGCACGGGCCTGATTCTGGCGTTTCCTCTCTTGACATTGGAAAGCATGGTGCCCAGGTTTTCCACAAACATAACAACTTCCTTTCCTTTTGATATTGGGATTGAAAGTCTTAAGCTTATTTTCAGTTTTAGGGAAAGGCTTATTGTCATGCTTGTGTTGAGATTTGTTATCATGCTTGACAATAAAATTTTTACGCTTACCAGTTGGCTTGGAGGGCATACCTTTAACAATGTTGGCTTTAGATATCATCTCTTTCTCTTGGTCGGCTTTGTCTTGAAGACGGTTTATTTCTTCAATTGGATATGCACAACCACATCTTCAAGACTCATTTGTTTCTTTTTGTGCTTCATGTTGTTCTTGTAGTCCTTCCATGATTCAGGCAACTTTTCAATGAGACTTCCAGACAGAAATGCTTCAGGTAATTCAATGCCTTCAGTCTTCAAATCATTGACGACCTTGTGAAACTCATGAATTTGAAGTGAAACGTCCTTGTCCTCCACCATTTGATATTTAAGAAAATTCCCAATTGCATATTTTTGGGTTCCAGCATCTTCAGTCACGTACTTTTTGGTGAGAATCTCCCAAATTTCAGCAGCAGTCTTGTAGGCACAGTATATATCAAAAAGCTCATTTGAAAGTGTGCTCAAAATAGTGTGCCTACATATTTTGTTACCTTTCTCCCATTCAGCCAACTCTTTGTTATAATTCTCGCTACCTTCCTTGGGCTTGGCCTTCGTGAGATAATCTGCTAGGTTCATGACATCAAGAGCAGAGAAGACTCTTTCTTGCCATCTTTTGAAGAACGAGCCATTGAAAACATCGATCTTGGAAACATCTGGGATCTTTGTGTTGGTCATAGCAGCATCCATGGGATCTACTCTTAAGATTGTTGGAAAATGGAGATGGATGATGCTTTGGATGAATGAGAACTTGTTAGGTTGAGGCGTGTAGTTACTGCCCTTAAGAGTAGATCCGCCCCTCAAAGACTAAGTCATGGTGTATCAGGTTAAGGCGCCCTACCCTCCAGGATACAACAACCTTGATCCTCGTATCGTATGTGTACACTCACAATACTTGGATTGGTAGAACAGCTTTGAGACTTTCCTTTGGTGGAACAGAGAACAGAGAAAAGAGACTCACAAAGACATGATATAGAGATAGCTATGTTGGGTTTTTGCACGTGTAGATGAGCTCGTCATGGAGGGTATAAATAGTAGTGCATGAGAGGAAATTAATCACAGAACAATTAAGCTTTGTAACTGACACTATTCAAATACCCCAACGCATGCAGACACAATATAGGATCAATTCATGCAATTAAGGAGAGTAACAGACCTGTTGAGTTTTAATTAATTATGGATTTGAATTCCACTTGAACGGTCCAATTGGACATGAATGCATGATTGAATTCAAAGACCATTATTGCCATTAACTCATGTAACTGAAAATCTATGGCAATCAATATATGAATAATCATTTGAATGCCATTAACTCTTGTAACTGAAAATCTATGGCAATCAATATATGAATAATAATTTGAATTCAGGCATGAAGGAAACGGATGAATTCAATTGGATTGGAATACTAACAACAAGTATTTTGAAATACCATAAAATTCTAACACTACCTTCATTTCTCTTGCATGATGCTAACGAAACTGAAACCCGGGGCGGCACTCTGTCTTGTATGCTCAGAGGAACTCCAACCTAAAATTAGACTTTTTCTTTCACACTCCATAGCTCTAGCTCTAAGATGAGGATTGGCTTATTAACCCGCCAAGGTGCCGTGGACGGAGTGGAGTCGTCCCTACGACTTACCCTAAACTAGTCACTCTTGAGAGCTTTTGTGGAGCCCTCCCTTTGAAATAAATCGATCACTACAGTAGACAAGCCTTTGGATTCCTACAACGGACCTGGTATCATAACTCTAGAATGCACTCCTTCGACTGCTTCTCCTCCCATTGGAAATAGTCCTTTTACAATAAACACGCACGGTTTCGGTTTCGTTAGCAACTTAGCATATAAGAAAGTTAACTTTTCTTGATATTTGTCATATACAAGGTTGTAGCTACACACGGCCTCCAGTGGGTTACAGCCCGCCCCAAATTTTGAAAAAACATTAATTTGTAGCATAATTTTAGTTCAAAAATTTAAAAAAATAGCCCACCCCAAATTTCTAAACTTAGCCCATAAGTTAAATTTTTTGGTCATATATATGTTATTTTTTTACTTGAAGTATTTGATTGTATTTTATTTTCTCTGCTGCTTTAAGAGGCATACTCGCATAAAAAATTTGCTTTTTTTTTTTTTTTGGGTAAATTAGGTCAGAAAAAGTGTTGGCTGAGAATTATGATACAGATTCAATAATTAAAGATTTTCGGTTTTATTCAAAAGCGCATGATACAATTTGAATGGGTATATTCTTTTGTCTTAGACTTTTGTTATCGAATTTCTATCAAACGTTATAATGTTGATTTTTTTGAATCTTAGCTATTTGATTATTTGATATGTATTTAAAATATATGATGCGATTTAATTTAAGGAAAGAATAAAACATGTTACTTGTAAAACTTAAAGAAAAAGAATTTAAAGCATAGTGAACATTTATTAAAATTTTTTTTTTAGCCCACCCGATTTTAAAATCCAAGCTCCGCCATTGGTCATGTATCAGATGCCACTATCTGTAAACAAGGCTCAATTCCATTACTAGAGGAACATAATGAGATTTCTGATCTTTGTTTTATCCATTATATAGGTATCTTTAGTATGCAAAAGTTGCCCTTTGTCTATCTTGTGAGTTGTGACTCTGCTTTACTGTCACGCCCTGATTTTCAAGCACAAATTATAAACAATTAACAACCACAAATACTCCGAGCGTGATAGTTCAGACATCAATACAAAATACTACGAAAAAATTTTCTTTAAAGAACAACAATTAAAGATGTCCTGAACCCACAATGTCAATACAGACTCATTCTTTAGAGTCTTATATTACATTACACCAAGTTTACAAAACTAAACTGAATAGCAATTCAATAAGTAAACAGCCCCACCGACTCACGATACAGCGGAAGACTAACAAGTGTGTACAACAATTAAGTTTCTAACTCATGACTGCAACGGCAAGGGACCACAACTCCATCACGTTCACCCTAACCTGCAGAATAGACCCCTACACCATTGAATAGTGCACTGGGTTGAAATAACAAATCTGGTAAGCTTATGAAAGCTCGTGTGAGTAAACTCAAAACAACAAGGGAGAAGCACATGCTTAAACCATCTCAACGGTACCTAATAAAACCGTTATACAATTATCATAATAAAACATCAAGTTCGTATCATACCATATCATGCTCACATACGTTAACTCAAAATCTAAAACCCACATGCACTAACTCTCAACTGATGCATTTAATTTCACAAAGGTTCAACTAAACAATCAAACTCAAGTAACGTTTTAAAACATTTAAAACTCCAATAATCCAAAATCACCCTCCATTTATCTCAACCGAATAATTGTCACCTCAATGACCTTTCAAAAATGTTGAAATCTCAACAATCACTTCTCGAAAATGTAAAGCACTTATAATTCAAAATCAAGTAAAAAGTAATCTCTACATGTGAATTAGTTTAGGAGATCACATCAAGCAAATCATAGTAATCCCTGCATATCGTTTAGTTCAGGAGATTACATTAAAACCAATCAATTCAGAAAACAGTAATCCCTGCATATAATTTAGTTCAGGAAATTACGAAAGAAAAAAAGCAGGTCAATAATAGAAATAAACTAAAAATCAATATCATTCATCTATGTAAACACGAAAATCTGAAAGCAAACAAAATGCAGACACGTGTACAAAAATAATAATTTTATTAATTAAAGTGCGGGTTACAATCTTTGATAATCCTCTGATTCTATCTCCGACGATGAATTTCGCTCAAGGGCTTGACGCTTGATCTTGAGTGGTACGATGATCACGAGAGTTGACACGTGACAAATGTTTTGACTTGAGGTTGGTGAGGAACCGGCTATTTGGCAGCTTGAGGGTTCTTCACACGAGCTTGGGAGGCTTCAGAAATTTTGAGAGTATTTTCTTCTCTTTTTTTTGGCTGAAATGTTTCTCTTGATTTGAGAAGGGGTATTTATAGTGTCGGCGTCTCTCTCAATTTGGAATGCCTTGATGACACGTAATTAATTGTATTTTCCCTAATTACGTAATCAAATCAATCAGCCCTAATTAACTGATTTAATCACGATTATTAAGTAATTATCCAATCAATTTGATGGCTGATTTTAATTGTATTTCATTAATAGCATAATAAAATCAATCAGCTTTAATTAACTGATTTCATCACGACTATTAAGGAATTAGCCAATTAATTTGATGACTGATTTTCATCTTGATTATCAATTTAAATAAATTGACATCTAATCAGCAGACGAAATTTAATACTTGATTTGACTCGGAATCAATTGATTTAATTTGATTGATCCGCTTTAACATCAGCTGATTAAGTCGGAACAAATTTATTTATTGCTGCCGGACTTTTTGTATGCCGCCATGTGTCCTTCCATGAGTCCGCTTGGTGTTGCTTACTCATAAGCCACGTGCACATTTTGTGGGACCCACATGTCGACTAAATTTGTTCGGTCATAATTTCAAATGTTGACCGAATTATTTAATGAATTTTATTTTCATTAAATTTTTGGTGTCTACAATCTACTAACAACACCAAACACCACATCAACAATCTCAAACATCAATCACTCGACAATAATCCATATCATTTTCTTAACAATCACCACACAGATCGCCACACTGGTTCCACCACACAGGTCCTATTACCCCACACTAGCTAAAGTCTGTTTAGTCCCTGTACTATGCCTCTCTCATCGTTTTAGTCCCTGACATTCCAATTTAATCTGAAAAGTCCCTGAGGTCTCAATTTCCGTCTAATAGGTCATTTCCGCGGGAAATTAGGAATTGGCCTTGGGTGAAATGTCCAATATACCCCTCAGTTATTTCTTTTTTCTTTTTCTTTTTCCTTTTTAATTTCTTTTTTTTTCATTTTCCTTTTATTTTTCCTTTTTCCATTTTAATTTTTTTTTCTTTTTCCTTTTTAATTTTTTTTTCTTGTTTCTTTTTTCTTTTTCCTTTTATTTTTCTTTTTTTCCTTTTTCCATTTTAATTTCTTTTTTCTTTTTCCTTTTTAATTTCTTTTTTTTCTTGTTTCTTTTTTCTTTTTCCTTTTTAATTTCTTTTTTCTTTTTTCTTTTTCCTTTTTAATGACCATCGTATTCTGCTGCATCAGTAGCGCCACGTCGGCGAATCAATCCAGATCGACCCGAAACTCCAATTCTTGTTCTCCACGCCAGCGGCCATTTTTCTTTTCCATCACTATTCTTCTTCTTCACTTCTGGTTTTTGTCAACTTGGCCATCAAAAACCACCATTTCAACCAAACCCAAAATCCAAATCACCATTTTGAGCAAGACCCAAAAACCTCAGAGTTTGAAAAAATGGTAGTTTTCAGTGAAAAGTTAAAAAATGATAATTTTCAGTGAAAAGTTTCCAAATTGAGGCTTGATGTGGAGAGAGAAAGTGAGATTTGAGTGGGAGAGAGAGAAGTAGGTTGTGAAAACAAGAGGGGAGTGGTTTAGCGGCGAATTTCCGAGCTGATTGGGAAACATATGGGTTGTGGAATTTGATCGGAATGGGATTGGTGGGTTGAGGAAGTAGAAAGTAGGCAAAACGAAAAAGAAAAAAGAACTTAAAAAGGAAAAAAAGAAATTAAAAAGCAAAAACGAAATGAAAAAGAAAAAAGAAAAAAGGAAAAAAAGAAATTAAAAAGGAAAAAAAGAAATTAAAAAGGAAAAAAAAAGAAATTAAAAAGGACAAATGAAAAAAAAGGGAAAAGGAAATTAAAAAGGAAAAAGAAAAAAATGAAAAAAAAAGAAATTAAAAAGGAAAAAGAAAAAAGAAAGAAAAAAGAAATTAAAATGGAAAAAGGAAAAAAAGAAAAATAAAAAAGGAAAAATGAAATTAAAAAGGAAAAAGTAAAAAGAAATTAAAATGGAAAAAGGAAAAAAAGAAAAATAAAAAAGGAAAAATGAAATTAAAAAGGAAAAAGAAAAAAAGAAATTAAAAAGGAAAAAGAAAAAAAGGAAAAAAATAAATTAAAAAGGAAAAAAAAAAGAAAAAAGAAATAACTGAGGGGTATATTGGACATTTCACCCAAGACCAATTCCTAATTTCCCGCGGAAAGGACCTATTAGACGGAAATTGAGACCTCAGGGACTTTTCTGATTAAATTGGAATGTCAGGGACTGAAACGATGAGAGAGGCATAGTATAGGGACTAAACAGACTTTAGCCCTATATTTTAATCACACTCTCAAACACAACTTTCACCATTCTCAAAACAATCTCGAAAATCTTTTTCAAAATATTGTTTGCACACCACAACATTAACACTAATCGTACATATTCCTTTCACAATATAAATGTAACCACACCGTAATTTCCCTTTTCAAATTCATTTATTTTCTTCAAAATCACCTCTCAACCCAATAGTGATAAAATCACGCAAAACAATGTTTTTCACTTCTCCAAACAATTCAAACTATTTTTCACAGTCTACTCAAACCGAAAATCATTTGTAACAAATCCTTGTTTTTACTTACCCATGAACTGTTGACGATCTAGTTCATATAATTTAAAATAAATATTTATTTTGCGACAGATATGATTTTACAGCTAACAATTTATTCTACTAACTATCACTCAAATAATTTATCACCCAAAATAATATGAGATTAACTCACCTCCATATCCTGCTGCGTCTTCACACAAAAACCAAGATAAGCAAAAAATCATCCAAACTCCGCTCACGCAATTCCGTTAATCACCTATTCACATCAAAATCACACTCAATACAACACAAAGCACACAATCATTTTAAAGTTCAAAACACGTGAACTATAAACCGAAGGATACGTCAATTGAGACGAAACCCCATCAGAGACCACCTAAGGCCTCTAAAACACTTTCAGGATCAAACCGTCCAAACAATAGAACGACCCAACAGTCGGATCCTCACGGATCGAAAACCGAAACGAATCGAAACTGTAAAAACCCTAACTTAATCATGCAATCTCCAAAAATTACGTATTAAATATCAAATGCTCATATCAATGAGTAGATGATAAATAACACTAGAAACTACCCCTGGCATGGCCGGAAACCGCCGAAAAATGCCACCACAGACAGTGGCAGCGCCGCCGTCAACCTCCGAATTGGGCGGCGAGGCCTAGGCCAAACTCTTCCTCTCAACATGTACAACAACAGTCAAAACTAGTACAACCTCTGAATCAAAGCCATATGGCTAGAATTTACCTCGAAAGCTCTGAAACTCGATGAACCCTAGAATCCCAATCTTCAAAATTCGACCTTCACACTTTGTATCGTTAAGCTATCTTAGGGAAAAGCTTCTACGTCCTCTGGGCTTCAAAAGCCCTCAAGAATCGCAGCCTATGGTGGCCGGAATCGTGAGTTCCGACTTGGGTCCGATGCTGCATCGCCGCCGTCCTTTGCCTCCTTACTGCACCTTCCTCCGCTAGTTTCGTACTCAGATGCTACCACAGACTTCAAGAGGAAGGTGAGGCAAAGCTATTGCGACTTGTGGCGCTGCCAATGGTGGCCGGAGGAGGGAGATAACGCCTGTCAAAGTCGGCTAGAGGAGAGAGGCTTGGGAGGGAAGAGAGAAAAGTTTCCGAAAATGGAAACTTTTGATTTTCTGATTTTTTTATATTTTTTTCCTATTTAACCAAAATTGAAACTTTTTTCGATGACCATAACTTCTTCATACGAACTCCGATTTTCGCGTTCCACATATCCACAAACTCGTATCGACGCGCTCTACAATTTCCATGAAGGAAGTTTTCACTGAATCCTAACATATGAAAAGTCAACCCTCGAAAATAAAACGTTTCGAGTAAGTATTCGTCCGAAACACTTTCGCTCCACCCTTGAACCACGAAATCGTCCCAACAATCAACTTAATTATTTCTGAAAAATCATAAAAAATTAATAATGAATTTCCAGGTTGTTACATTTACAATGCACTATATCCTTGGAGAAGAAAGCGTCTAAGCTTCTTAATTAATTAATTCCTTACCTAAACCAAACCTTGTCTCGATATCACTTCACGTTCGTATTAAGCCTGATATATGCGAATGCCTCTCCTGCCTCTATTCAAGTCATTAAGGCAGCACAGGGAGATAGAAAGCCATGGACCGGATAGCTACCTTGCTCAAATATGGCAGGACACAAGCGAAATGACATCGTCTTAAGCCTAATAAGACAGCCTTCATACTTATAAGTTTTTCAACCCCATTGAAAACAAATATGCAGAATGTCTGATTTTACTAGCTAGGAAGATTGACATATTTTTACCCCAGTGTGCATGAATGGTTACCAACTTACCATGAGTCTAGCCTACTTCATGGTGAAGCTTACAAAAGCATGCACGAAAACTGCATTGGATTTGTTAACGTACGTACGTACATCTGTTAACAGTGATTGATCATATGCTAAAGGTGGTTTCATATTGAACTCGATCAGGCTACTCTTACCAATTACTTTGATCTATTCCACTGGTGATGAGGTTAGCTTCCCCTTTTACTTACAGACTCATAGTTACTGAAGTTGGGAGTCTTTCTTAATATGTTCAATCAATTTTTGCTTATGTTCCTAAACAGTTTAGCTAAATTTACTCTGAATTGATTAGTTTTCCATATTCAAAATGATGAGGTTGTGACCCTTAATCCAATGCAACTGCTCCGGGCGCGCAAATGAAAAAGGAATAAGAAAAATTTCCAATTACTTGCAGGATGGTCTGACTTGTCAACTGTTATTACTTCTTCAAATCTAGTCATTCTAGAACCAATAAAAATCAGTTTATTTGTGGCATGAATTTGCCCTATTTTACGAGTTTGCTACTCCTTATTTCTGGTGTTTGTTGAGTGACTGTTGGAGACATGTACGTGTTCGATACGTTTTCCCCATCAATTTGGTATCAGAGCTTTGGCAAGAGCTAAAAAATACTATTTGAAGTGGATCACTGCAGAGGGAAGAAACTAGGTTTGGAAAACGCATAGAAGTGGTTGCTGCCTGTTCGGCGACTCCCCAGCGTCGACCATAGGTCCCGACCTCATCGACGAGAGGCGAGTGTTGCCGGACAGGATCGTGGGGTCTCGGGGCTCCAATTTTGGTCTCCGGTTCAACCTTCTTGGTTGTGGATGACTTATCTTTCCTCTCAGGCGGTGACGCAGTTGGGCAGGATGGATGATTGGCGATCGACACAGGCTTGGAGCAGGTGGTCAGAGACCAGATCGTGGCGGTGTTATGCCATGGATCGCATGGCGCCGACTATCTCTCTGAGATGGGTGAATAGGCGGAGAGTGCAAGGGTGTCGAACTATCAAGCAGATGGACGAAGCCGGGCGACAAGGCACAACGAGTTTCTTATTGATCCTCGGTGTGGGCTCGTCGGGATCTGGCTTTAAGCCTGGATTCGGCCGAAAAAAGTTAAGTTTGGTATGGCTTGCTGCGTGGATTGCGTCTCTCCGGCGTTGCGAGTTTGACCGGACAGATTTATGGTGGTGGTCTGCAGGCAGGTCATTTGAGGAGAAGGAAGACGGTTGCGGTGGCTGGTCTATGTCTTTGTGTAAAGTAGTTTTCTTGGTTAGGGTTTTGATTAGGATTTTGGTTAGGTTTTTCTGGTCTTTAGCAGGGGCTCTTTTGAGCTAGGGTTGGGTCAAATTGAGGTGCCATGGATATGGTATCTTTCCTGGGGACAAATTGGATTATTGTCGGTTTTATCTTATGGTCAATGTGCTGACAAGCGATCCTTACACGTGGTCTGGCATCTTTGAGACACAGTGTGGAAGAGGGCGTTGGTTTTTTTTAGCGGTTATCTATAAGGTGGTATCAAAATTCTAGGGATTCTCAGTAGCCCGAGACGTTGAGCGGTATAGGTGGTTAGAGGTTGGGCCCTTTCGGTTCATGGAGGTCATTTATGATGACGGACCAGTAATTGGTTTAGGTTTTAGGGAGGAGAGTGGGGAGTTCTTGTCCACCACCGGTCATTCCCATGTTATGTAACTTTGTTTCATTTTAATAAAGGTCTCATATTCTCAAAAAAAAAAAAAAAAAAAAAAAAACAATAAAAAAAAAAGTCATTAATACTACCAAAGTCAATGGTTTAACATAGGCCTCATCATTTAGCCCGCGGATCAAGTGGGCCGATGAAGGCCCACAAGCCCGACGGGTAAAAGCCCGGCCCAGCCCGCAAACCCGCAAATTAAATACTATACTATATGCAGTCAATTATATATATATATATATATATATATATATAATTGACTACATATAATATAATACATAGATTAAAAGTAACTACGACTTCGACGGAAATTACACAATATAATACTCTAATTGCGCAGGAGAGAACTTCATTACACTATTGAGGAGGGAGGACATATATATGTGCTTTTAGTCAAAATATAAAAGTTTACCTGTATATGATAACACATTCGTGGTAGCATTTGTAAATTGGTTCACAAAAAAGTAATAACTAGTTGTACGTGAAGTAGTTACTACATCTAAAACAAACGTTATCCCCTTTTACATTAATTGTTGTGGTTGTCGTAAAATACTTCGCTAAAAATATAATTATTTCGTTGAACCACACAAGAAAGAACCTCATTACACCACTGAGAACATGTCATTTTGGTCTAAATAAGAGGGTTACCAATGCGATAACATATTCGTAACTACAATAGTAAATTAATTAGTTTACAAAACTTGTAACATATTCGTAAGGAAAAAATATGATATGTTAACAATTCTAATACATGTCCAATTTCATGTAATATTTACAACCTGTGTGACACCATACAACTAATGTGTTAACATAGTCTGGTCTTAGAATTTTCCATATGGGATGAGCATCAAAATTCAAAACCAGAAGTTGCCAACTTGTGTGATGGTTGTGTTTGCGAACCGCCCACAGGAATTGGTTTTGCTTAAAGGTTAGCCTGTTTATATGAAAGTGAGCCAACTCATTCTCCTACTTGCACGAATATTTATGACAAAGTGTTTTATTTATTTATTGACAGTTGAAGGAAAATGACACACACTTGAATGTTCACTTCTTTAATTTTGCTTCTAAAAACACCAAATGGAATTAACTTCAATATCCTTGTTCTAAGATGGGAAAAGGGGTTGTACTGGTGGGATCAATTTCTGTTGTACATTTCTGATTCAGTGTACCTCTGAGAATGGTGGGTTAACTTCATCATGATGCAGAAGCCAAGAACAAAGATATTGAAGTTAATTCCATTTGGTGTTTATAGAAGCAAAACAATTCAACATTCAATGCCTTAACTGGCGGTGTTTGTCATTTTCCTTCAGCAGTCAATAAAGAAAGAAACTGTGTCATAGATATTCATGCAAGTAGGGGAAGGGGTTAGCTCACCTTCATATATAAAGGTAACAGGCTAGGCTAATCTTTAAGCAAAACCAATTCCTGTGGGCATATTTGCTTTGCATATATCAGTAATGGCTGGAGACGGCATTGCTCCTGAGCCTGAGCCTGAGCATGAGAAGGAGGGTTTTCAGGCCTTCTTCGAGTGCTGGCTTTCTGAACAAAACCAAGACCTCGAGGACCTCGTCGTTGCCTCCAAAAGGCACCAAAATTGTGATGATGATCAGGTGTTGTTAAGTTCATTGGTAGAGGGAGTGATGAAACATTATGAATGTTACTACAATGCAAAGTCGCAGTGGGCCAAGCAAGACGCACTGGAAATGTTGTCTCCGCCATGGACGAGCTCATTGGAAGATGCATTCCTTTGGTTAGGTGGCTGGCGACCAAGCATGGCTTTTCATTTGCTCTACTCAAAGTCTGGGATGCAGCTAGAGGCTTGTTTTGCTGAGTTGATGCGAGGGTCGAGCTTGAGCACCGGTGACTTGGGTGATCTCTCACAGTGCCAGCTCACCATGATGGACAAGTTGCAAAGGAGGACTATCCAGGAGGAGAAGCACCTATCGGAAAAGATGGCCAAACTTCAGGAGACTATGGCTGACACTACAATGGTTGAGCTGTCGCATGTGGTCTCCGAGATGATGAGGAACAATAATGGCCATGAAGAAGGAATTGATGATCATGAGAACCGAGTTGAGTCCACTCTAGATTCCAAGGAGGAAGGTCTGGAGAAGATTTTGCACAAGGCTGATGACTTGAGATTGAGAACACTTAATAACATCACACAAATTCTGAGTCCAATCCAGGCCGTTCATTTCTTGATTGCTGCTGCAGAGTTGCACTTGAGGCTTCATGACTGGGGCAAAATGAAAGACGCCTCAAGATACTAATGTCATTGCCACTGGTAAGTAGTAAGAGAGTTCGATACTACTTTAATTATATATGAGCTTGGAGATGAGGGCCTGGAAGGTTTTCATGCTCTCTGTGATATGTAATTTTTTTTTTTCCTCTTCAAGAACTGGTTTTTGTTTCCAGATATGTGGAACTTTGAATTTTCAGCTAGATGATCGGAACCTCGGATGCTGTTTTTCTAGTATAGAACTTTTCTCGGTTGTTCTCTGATTTAGTGTGTTAGGATCGTATTTTGTCCCATTACTGTTAAAATGTATCCTTTCAGGCAAATGTTTCTATATATTATTATATATTTGTGTCCAATTTACTGTTTGATCAAAATGTGAGAAAATGTGAGTAAGTGAAGCTAGAAAAGTAAGCTAGAAAAGACGGGAACTGAAGAGAATATAGAAAAGACAACAGACATTTGCTGGAATAAATGTATCTGCATATATATACCGATCTATTCTTTCACAAGAGTATCAGTCCACGGTCCCTGACCGATCATACATACTGTGTACATTACTACATTATCAATGAAATTCTGAAGAGTATAGTTAAGAGGATCTCTCGTACTGCATCAGGCATAAAGTAGAGGGGCCATGAAAGGAATGGATCAGTAATCTGCAGCTGAAGATACCTATTATTATGTCCATGTCAAGTATGACTAGTCCAGATATAGAGTTTTAACCTTAAGTATTCTAAACGGAAATAAAAAAATGTAACATCTCAGGGACTTTCCTTTTCAAGCATAATGCCAAGAACAGAATCCGTATAGGCTTTGGCTTCAGTGTCACCAATCCAAAAGCTTCTACCTTTTACATTTTTTTTTGGCAGTGTAAGGATAATTTTTATTAGATAAACATAACTGTACAAACACAAACACACTTACCAAACCCAGTGTGGGAAAACACAAACAAAAAGAAGATAAACATAACAAACCCATCATTATCCATCCAAAGTAGGAAACCCTCCAAAGGAGGAACGGACAGCAGCATAAGCATAACCAGCCACCTGTCGACAATTTAAGTGACCCAGAGACGTCACAATACTGTTTGCCATCGGAAAATGGGAATACACCCAATTCATCCCGAGTTCCCGACATCGGAGCACCACCAGAGGTTCAACCCAATTGCACACCCAACGGAGAAGGAAATAGCTGGTGCCGACACCGCCGCAAACCTATCCATTGCGTGATACAGACATCACGAGGACTGCAACTATTGAACACACCAAATTCTATCCAGACTCCAACAACCAAATTCCAAAACCAGACAAAACACCTGCGAACACCATCAGCAGATCGCCAGGCAAGAAATTGCAAGGCGGAACGTACGTAACCAAAGAAAATATAAAAAAGAAAGAGGAAACGAGAAAGGCAACCTGGTTAACTTCTCAACATCCCACCAAAGAGAAAAAATTAAGCTAGAGAGACAAACAATTGCAAACTGAAGACTTGATATTTAAGCAGATGTTTCCATCAAGAAGAGTACAATTAAGCATCTGTTTTCCCATTAAGCATGAAGTTAAAATATATGCCTGAAAAACTAAATTAGACTTAGAAAAGAAGTATTACTTAGCAAACCAATTACACTAGACTGCCTCAAAACATATTTTCACTTTTGAATTTTCAAGGGTACTAGCTAGTCCGGGTTGAAAATTCAGACATTCACATTAACTGTTTGATAATTTGGCTAGAGGCTTCCGTAGTCATTCTTAATACATTCATAGCCAGGGAAATCAAAGATAAAACAGGTTCAAGCTTCGAAAGAACATCTTTGAATGATTTGGCTAATAAAAATTAAAACATCAAAACACATGCGTATTCCAAAGAACAGAACTCAAAGGTCCAGTTAATCTTTAGTTTGCAATTGTTTCTCTTTTAATTTTTGCTCTTTGGAGTAAACCAGGTAGCTGCTATTGCTTGATGTTTACTGTTTGATATTAAACCAAGTGAGCCTTGAGGTCTCATGAGTCATGCCAATTGAAAATTAAAATTACAGGAAAGAGAAAGATGCTGAAAGGCTTAAGAATGTATTATCTGGTAGCTCAACCTATACCTTAAGATGCCCAAAAGGCTAGGGGCCAGTCGACCAGAGATCCATATGATAAGAA